>NC_140595.1:107755501-107812268 GCF_964204655.1 Triturus cristatus
GTTGGAAGGCCAGATCATGGAAACAACTGCCCCCCAAACGTTTGGCAGCTGTAAGGCTATCTGATTTCCAGGCGGGGTAGGCTTCCACCCACTTTGAGAACAAGCAGATAATAACTAAGATGTTCTTCAAACCAGGGCCAGCTCTAGGGCGGGGCGATCGGTGGCACCGTACCGGGCGCTGACTTGGGGTGGGGGCGCAATTTTTGCAAGTATATTATCATCTACAAAGTACCTGCTGCCGCCTTCCTGGCCTTCAGCAATTTTCTGGCATCAATTAAAATGTCAAGATGGCTGCTTTGATTAATCGTCTTCCTGGAAACAGACGGAGGTTTGTCTAGTGGAAGTTTTGACTCTTTCTAAGGTAGCGCAAAGGGTTAAAATGCCTGCTGCTAAGAATGTGTACCATGCAGATAACAAAGTGCATGGAATGTAAATAGGTCGGTGGGTTACAGCTTCTGTAAGAGAAATCATTTTTTTATTTGTGCTTTGTAAGTCAAAATCCTAATATAGAACAGTGAGCTATTAACTGTCATCAAAGAGCTGCGTGTAAACTTCAAGGTATATGTTAGAGCTATATGTTTTTTTGCCCAGTCCTTCATTATCCTAATCTTACCAAAAGGGTTCATTTGGGTAGAAACCAACTCTTGCTATTAAAGAGAACCCCTAACAATGGTGTTACATTTTAAATTCTAAATTTGTCTTTATCCAGAATAAGGACTCTTAAACTATATTGCCTACTAGTATCGATGACCTGTTACTCCCACACTGCCACTTGTAGTTCTGTGTGATGTAACATTTCCTATACACTGATTTACACCTATGATTGTCTTTGTGGAATGTGTGTGTGATGTAAAGTGCTCTCACACCTCACACTGGTATGAGTGGTGCAAGAACACTAAATGAATCCGAGAGACAGTGGTTGTGGAGACTTGAGGGGCACTTTCCTTCAATCTTACGTCTTGCTTTGGTCATATGTTTCTCTAATTATAGCAGGAAGTTTGCACTCATTCCATTGTATGTTCCCTCCAGCAATTTTCTCTTCGATCCATTTCTTTACTACTGTTTAAATGAGCCCTTCACCTACTTTGAGATTCTCTTTCTCATGCCAGGCAGCAACTTCATTTATTAGAGCAACAGTCTGAACTTGATTGCCCAGTGTCGTAACGATAATTGAGGGGCCCCCCCTGCAAGGTACGTGGAGGGGATCCCCTCTGGATTCTAACAGGAGCTCTCCGGCCCAAATGCAGTGCTGAGGGGGACCCCCTGGAGCTTGGGGCCCACCCGGACTGCGGGGGATGCGGGGGCCTGTGTTACGCCCCTGTGATTGCCCCATCTTTTCTAGACACCTACAGTGTTCACCACAGTTTTCTATTCGCTCAGCGATAGGTGACCTACCCTTTTCGATAAATGCCATGTGATCAGCTGCCTACTGTTCAAAACAATGGGCATACACAAACATCGGCATGCCCACCCAAATTATATCAGGCTTCAAAGGGGCGTTATCTTAGCTATGGTACACCAAAACAAATCTTTCTTAGACCTGTGTCAAGATTTTTATTGCAGTTGTTACAGTAATCAATGCCAAGATTGATTAGTCCTGATACCTCCATTGTAAAGTACCTCAATACCTTATGGAACAACTCTGAAAACCACAACCTGAAACTTAAACCAAAGGCACTCCCATGACCCATGTACTGAGAGAATTCATGGGTTCCCTCACAGAGAATGCAAGTAGTTTAAAAAACCTTTTATCATGTACAGATACTTTTCTAGTGAAATTGCCGAGCCTGTGGTTCAATGGTTGCATAGGTGTAAAAGGTAACCAAGCTACTACACATCGCCCAAAATGACATGATATAGATGAACCAGTAAACAGATGGCTTTCAGTGTGAGCCTACAAAAGTTTGAACAGTCTCTAACTGGGACCCCACATGAGCCACCTATCTTTCAAGAAAGAGCCGAATCTCCTAAAAAGATCCCCATGCATGCATCAGTTATTCATTTTGTAGGCCGCAATGAATTATATATTAATGCAAAGGTATTACCATGTCAAGAGCTTGTGACATGTATTCTACAAAGAACATAAATAAATACATTTGCTTCAAATAATCTTCAAGGCTAGGTAACAGTCAGGCTCTGCAAGGTTCAGTGGCTACAGTGATTGAAACTATGTAATTCGCTGACTACATAACAATGAACATAGTCGAAATGACTGAACTAGAAGTCCTTTGCTGAACACCTGATAGAGAAGATTAGGATCTGTAATGCCTTGGGCGCAGGTAATCTTTAAGTGCAATACACTCCAAAATTGACTTGGGAGAGGGTGTTGCTACTGGAGCTAAACATTAGCCAAGCAAACACAAATGTCGGGATTTTATTCTTCGAAGGAAGCATCACAAAGTTAAAACTAAAAACAATGTGTATCTACAGACCGATCACACAAGATGAATACATAAAGATATGTCATTTAAATACATTTGACTATTGGTAGACTTGGACTCAAGACACATATTGAACCCTTACAAAAGCCCAATCTTGAAACATATTACATTAATAATAGACCTGGATAACATCATTGGTTTTCTGCAGTGTATCCAATGCAAACAAGCTCCTGAGATGGCCGTTGTAGTTCCAGAAACAACACAAGCTTGTATGTTGGAGGATAACGCTGTTATCCAACAAACAACTGACAACAAAGTAATTCATCACTCTTGAGTTGAATTTCATAAACTCAGCCTTCAGACAATGGGCTTACCCTTGGTTTTGTAACAAAATAAATATTACATTTAAACTAGACAGTTCCATAAATCACACACGTTAAATCTAATCATTGAACTACAAGCACATTGAAAAATTAGAGAGATGCTATACACCCTCTCGTCGTTCATTAGGTGACAATCCCCTAGTACACTTGTTGTCTGTGATAAACCACAGTTTTCAGGAAATAAGGTTCCACATTCACTACAATCTCATCACAACGTTTGGAAAAAAAAGTATCCCTTTCGGGATTATGGACTGGACATGTAATGCCAAATGATGAAAAACCAACTTTAAGCCAATAGTAAACACAATACCTGACCTAAAGAAACAGAATACTTTAGCCAATTTGGAACATCAGAGGCATTGGCACATTTAAGAGAGGGATCCGAAAGACCTTAACTGCTTACTTTTCTAATGCTACCGGTGACTTGGTATCAACTAACTGCTTGGAGAAAATACAAAAAAACGATTTTTCTGAGCAGTTATTTTGCATTCTGATAGAAATTTAGAACACATGCACTGCATAGCTGGCATCCTCCAGGAATAGCTTGTGCTGACACTATATAGTCATAGGATGTACAGATCACTTCCTTTCTTAACAGTTTGTTTTATTGAACACATCACATGCACAGTAACATAATACATTTGTTTTTTATAAAGGCAACGCTTTTGCAGATAGATACTTATTTTTTTTATTTATTAACCTAATTTGCATATGTCTTTGCTATTCGAATGAGTCACAAGTGTCGATGTTAAATGATCAGTATAAGTAAAAGCTCTTTCACTGGTCAGGGTAATACATCAGAAATAACAACACGGCTGTTGAGAACAATTCTTCATGCTTACAGCTACTCAGTTCAATGTTTCAGATGCACGCCACAACATGGGAAGACCCATTGAGCATCACTTAACCATATGAAAAACATGATATCTTGTGTGGACATGCACCAGGTCGGTCACTCCAACTTGACATGACCACATCATAATCATCATATTTATATAACACACACGGTCCCAGGGACTCTTGGCGATGGTCTTAGTTATTCCCTGTTGTTTACTGCAAGTGTGTCTCAAGTGCTTTCCTAAAAGCAAGAAAACTGGACAAGTGCCACTAGTGCCCTCATAGGGAGGTCCATAATGCTAAGCCTTGATCTAAGAACACTCTTCGCTTTAGATTTAGAAATTCTATCACCACCAACATTTTAGCAAAAGGCATGTCACTGCAGTACAATATGGAAGCCATGAGAAGAGGATAGAACTTAATAAAATAATATCTAGAAATAGCTTTTGCTATAGAGAAGTAGCAAAGAAATATCTGACTTACACTTGAATGTATACCAAAGGGAGGGGAAATGATAAGACTTAAATATTTTTTTCTTACCTGTTGTTTTATTGGAAGAAGAAGCCTGGTGGTAATGGCGATTTGAGGGCCCGGGCTCAGGAGAGGCATTTCCCAAACTTAGAACACTAAACCAGGCAAAATAGAGGAAACAACAATATGAAGACTTTTGATCATTTATTTTCTGGTCATAACAACACATGACAATCTAAGGGATGAAATACATTTGAGGCATATGTCGAAAACATCTGGGTGTGCGAAAGGGGAAAACACAGTGGACAACTATCAGCATAGAACCTTACCTGCTTATTATTCCCTGTACACAAAGGTACTTCCTAGTAAGATTTCGTCTGAATATGGTGCACCTATCGGTTGCTTATCCATCCTATTCCCACTATGATAAAGATGTAATGGTTTCCCCTAGCGACGCAAAAACAGCAATCAGATGTTTTCTTTTGTTGTGACTTACATAATGCTCCAAGGTAAATAATCTTCGTCCCCTTTCTTAGAATTCTTAATATTAGATGATATAGGACAGCCTTACTACATCTCCATTTTCTTCAAACTGAACTGGTAATGCATGCAGTCTGTAGGTTTATCTTAGCCTCCGTCAGGCTGTGCAAAATTGTGGGAGAATATTAAGTAATTTCAGGAAATTTACCCGGGTTCCTGATAGTAACTATTAGGCATATCTTGCCAATTGCAGATTATGTATTGTTTGCACCTTGCACATTATCATAAGTACATTTGTCTGCTAGATGTTATTCAGCGGGGCGCTTACCTAAATCGATTTGAGGGATTGTTTTTAATGCAGTTGCGACTGCTGTTATGGAACTGTGCAGTTCTCTTGATTTTAATTACACAGGTATTAATCACCCAACATTGCAAAGACTCTTCAATTCTAACCTCAACTATGACTCCAAGACGTTTGGACATTTATTAATTCCAGAAACAAAAGAATGACTGTAACCTAACCAAGTGCCATTAAAGTATTTGGGGTAGATTTGATTCTATTGACTTTGCAAACCGAATGATCAACTAGGCACTGACCAAAAGGTCTATTATGAATCACTGTGGGGCAAACTTTGGAGCGTTATATAGTCACGGCAGCCCAGCCGTGGAGCATGGCACCACCGCAGTGATTGTAAGTCGGGCCAAGGGGCGTGACATTTTTCAAGTTCCTGTATGGGGCAGCAACTTCCAGGATTGAGACTATGCACATCTCAGGGCCCATCGAAGGGTGTTTATTGGGGACTCCTTATATGCAGCACCCATTTGGGTAGGATTCAAGCACTACGAATCCCACAATTCTGTGCGGGACTATTCAAGTTAAAAGCAGCCTATCAGAAGGCATTTGATAAAATAAAGGTGCGGCATGAAACGCTGCTAAGTTTGTGAACCCCGGCCAATGAGGAAGGATTTTATTTCCGAAACGGGTCAGGCTGATTCCTGAGATGTGTGATGGTCTGTTGGTATTTGTTGCTGGTCGAGTGCCGCCTCGCCTGTGGGGCAAACTTTGGAGCGTATATATATATATATATATATATATATATATATTACCTACTGGCGGTCGCCAGTAGGTAGTTATAGTTAGGACCACGTTTCCATAGGAAATCCGCAACATTCTATTTTGAATAACTTTTGCGCCGGTCGACGAATCCTCGCGAATTTTTCAAAATAGGTGGGGCGCTACGCTCCGCTCCTACCCTGAAAGTCTCGGGGGGATTCGTCAAGTGGGGGCTGAGATAAAAGGGGGGTCCCAAAACGCATTTTTCCCATGCATTTTTCCATAAGACCTTTAGACAGGGCTACAGCCCGAACGGCTGAACAGAATTACTAGAAATTTGGCAGAGAGGTAGTCCTCAGGTCAAGGAAGTGCCTTTTGTAGGTTTGGTGTAAATCTGTTCAGTAGATTCTGAGAAAATAGCCTTTAAATCAATATATATATCTGAGCCAGCTTACGGTGCGCTTACGGTACGCTTACCGTACGCGTACGGTGGCGTGCGCGAGCGCGATTCTGATTGGCTCTTATATCTTAGTAAACATTCGAATCGGCCGAAACCAGGAAGCGGCGGCCGCCATTTTCTCTCTCGCACTGAGAGTGATTTTTAAAATTTAAAGCCCAAAAACATGTAAATGGGCTGTTTAGACAGCTCCCACACACATAGGCATGTTGAGGGAGTCCCCAAAGATCCCCCAAGGCCCAAAATGGAATTTTTATTTTTTCGGTAATTTCGCCGATTACGCTTACCGTCCGCGTACGGTAAAAAATTATAAAAAAAAAAAAATCATCCACACTCTCTCCACCCCATGTGCAATTGGTGCCCGAAGGCCACCAATTTTGCATGGCTTATCACACATGAGATAAACTAAAATATAAAAAAAAAAAAAAAAAAAAAAAAAATTATCCACACTCTCTCCACCCCGTGTGCAAATGGTGCCCGAAGGGCACCATTTGTGCATGGCTTATGAAATATACGAAAAATTAAAATATTACCTTTCAAAACGAAGTGCATCATATGTCCTCCATGTGCGCACGGTGCGCGAAGCGCATCGTGCGTACATGGCCCATCTAGCGTAACGTGGGCACGCGGTGCGCGTAGCGCACCGCGTGCCCACCGTGCGTGCATGGCACTAACTGCGTAAAGTGGGCGCGCGGTGCGCGAAGCGCACCGCGCGCACAGAACGAACTGCGTTAAGTGGGCGCACACGCCACGAATGGCGTAAAGTAACTTAGCATTTAAAAAACCGTACAAATTCACTGAAAAAACCATAGGTTTCACACACGTTATAGTTAGGAATTAGCATTTAAAAAACCTTGCAAATTCACTGAAAAAACCATAGGTTTCACACGTTATAGTTAGCGGAAATTTTACTGATAAAAAACCAATGAAATTTTCCCGTTATAGTTACTGCAGGCAACTATAACTCACGCGACCGCAATCTTCTGCTGATGACATATGTGTCTTTATGAAAAAAAAATATTTGTAATATATGTATAGCTAAAAATGTATGGAAGAAGACATGGGCAAATAAGTGTCTAAATACAGTATTAGCATCAGCAGAGGATTGCGGTCGCGTGAGTTATAGTTGCCTGCAGTAACTATAACGGGGGAATTTCATTGTTTTTTTATCAGTAAAATTTCCGCTAACTATAACATGTGTGAAACCTATGGTTTTTTCAGTGAATTTGCAAGGTTTTTTAAATGCTAATTCCTAACTATAACGTGTGTGAAACCTATGGTTTTTTCAGTGAATATATATATATATATATATATATATATATATATATATATATATATATATATATTACCTACTGACAGTCGCCAGTAGGTAGTTATAGTTAGGACCTATTTTCCATAGGAAATCCACAACATACTATTTGGAATAACGTTGGAGCCGATTGACGAATCTTCGCGAAATTTTTCAAACTATTGGCCAGCTCTGGTCTGCTCCTATCCTGAAAATTTCACTGTGATTCGTCAAGCGGGGGCCGAGAAAAAAGGGGGTCCCAAAACGCGTTTTCCCCATGCATTTTCCCATAGGACCTGTTGACGCAGGTACAGCCGGAACTGCTGAACGGAATTAAACCAAATTTTCAAAGAGGTAGTCCTCAGTTCAGACTCGTGCCTTTTGCTTAAATGGTATAAATCTGTTCAGTAGTTCCTGAGAAAATCAGAGTTAAAAAGATAGATATATCTGGGCGGAACCTAACCACACATCTCATCGTTAGATCTAATTGGCTGTCAGTACTTCATCCAAGAAGTGTTGGCAGCCATCTTCGGACCAATATACATGATAGCACCTCATTAAAAAGATTTGCAGTTAATAGAAGGTTTTAAGACTTTAGTTACATTATAAATCATTTGTTGATGGTACCATACTCATTTTAGGAATTGTGGTGTGTTCTAAGGTGATTTTACCATGTGAAAAAGCCTTCTGCTGTGATATCATGAATCATGTTTGAGAGAAAACTATTTTCTCATGCTTTTCCCACAGAGGTTTGGAAGGTGATTTATAAGCTAAACTGAGAACATATTTTCTGTAAATTCACATTATCCTTCTCAGTCATGTGAGAATGATTTCAAACATTCTCAGTAAAACATGTACATCCAACAAGGATAGAGACTGTCAGTTGATTCCTTTGTGTTCTACTGCAGCTTCCCAGAGTGTTCTAAAGAATAACTAGAGCGCTAACAGTCCTACTTATGACAAACATATTGCACACCTGAAGGCATCTTGATTGGAATAAAGTGGTAACTCTTAAAACATTTAATTTAAAAAGGAACAAAATGAGGATGTTCATTTTGCCATAGAAAGTATGATTAGTGCTGCAGAGAGAAAAATTAGGGCACATTTTGAGAGACTTCTCAAATCCTCTTCTATTTCATTAAAACATTCTGACATGCAGACTGAAACATGCACTTTCAATGCCAGCAGCAGACTTCCCTGGTGAGCAGTAGCTTTACTACAGTGATCTAATGAGTAACTAGAGTGCTAACATTCTAAATTTATGGCAAATGTGTGACACATCTGAATGCCTTCTTGATGGAATCAAAGGAAAAAACTGAAAGTATTTCCTACTGAGGAGACTGTAGTAAATGAGGAAATTAGGAAACTTCATAACAAATAAGTCTCCCAAAATGGCCACCAGAGACAAAAGAGCCCAAATGTAGCACAAATATCACCCAGATGTAGCCCAAGTATAGCCCAATGACAGAATGTCCCAGAGTGTTCCAACGAACAACTAGAGCGCTAACAGTCTTACTTATGACAAAAGTATGGCACACCTGAAGCCATCTTGATTGGAATAAAGTGGTAACACTTAAAACATTTAATTTACAAAGGAACAAAATGAGGTGGTTCATTTTGCCATAGAAATTATGATTAGTGCTGCAGAAAGAAAAATTAGGGCACATTTTGACTTCTCAAATCCTCTTCTATTTCATAAAAAAAATCTGACATGCAGACTGAAACATGCACTTTCAAAACCAGCAGCAGACTTCCCTGGTGAGCAGTAGCTTTACTACAGTGATCTAATGAGCAACTAGAGTGCTAACATTCTGAATTTATGGCAAATGTTTGACACATCTGAATGCCTTCTTGATGGAATCAAAGTAAAAAACTGAAAGTATTTCCTATTGAGGAGACTGTAGTAAATGAGGAAATTAGAAAACTTCATACCAAATAAGTCTCCCAAAATGGCCATCAGAGACAAAAGAGCCCAAATGTAGCACAAATATCACCCAGATGTAGCCCAAGTATAGCCCAATGACAGAATGTCCCAGAGTGTTCTAACGAACAACTAGAGCGCTAACAGTCTTACTTAGGACAAAAGTATGGCACACCTGAAGCCATCTTGATTGGAATAAAGTGGTAACACTTAAAACATTTAATTTACAAAGGAACAAAATGAGGGGGTTCATTTTGCCATAGAAATTATGATTAGTGCTGAAGAAAGAAAAATCAGGGCACATTTTGAGTGACTTCTCAAATCCTCTTCTATTTCATTAAAAAATTCTGATATGCAGACTGAAACATGCACTTTTAATACCAGCAGCAGACTTCCGTGGTGAGCAGTAGCTTTACTACAGTGATCTAATGAGCAACTAGAGTGCTAACATTCAGAATTTGTGGCAAATGTGTGACACATCTGAATGCCTTCTTGATGGAACCAAAGTAAAAAGCTGAAAGTATTTCCTACTGAGGAGACTGTAGTAAATGACGAAATTAGGAAACTTCATAACAAATAAATCTCCCAAGATGGCCACCAGAGAAGAGCCCAAATGCAGCACAAATATCACCCAGATGTAGCCCACATGTAGCCCAATGACAGAAGTGTGCAAAGGAAATGCTCTAGGTATTACAGTTTTGATTACATCAAGATGACGTCAGGCGTTCCACACTTTTGTAATAAATATAGAATGTTAGTAATCTAGTTGTTCATTGGGATAATGTTGAGAGGCAGAGGCCAGGGGCACGGACTCTGAAAATTGAAGGCAGGTAGGAGAGTGCAGAGGCAACAATTTGACCACACTGGGCAGGCAGGAAGGACTATCGAGCACAGTGGAAAGGGGGGCAGGGGCAACAAACTAACAATACAGGACTGGCAAGAGAGGCTGTGGCAATATAATAGACCATTGTAGGCAGAAGGAAGAGGCAGTGGTAGTACAAAGATATATGCCAACAGACCCGTTTCAGCCAGGAAACGTCCAATGTTTTTAAGCTCAAATGAGCTTTATTTGATCTGTCTACTGTCTACAATCTTCTCTTTTTCAATGTAACTCAAAGTGGAAAATCAATACCCCAGTTTTTTTTCAAAATCTCTGTCTTACCAAGTTCAAAATGTTCGCAAGTATGGTACATTGGATCATGGTAGGCAGGAGGAATTGGGGTAGGGACATGGACTCGGATAACAGAGGACAGGAGGGACATGGAGAGGTGCACCAAACTGAGCCTACAGGGCAGGCATCAGTGTTTGCAGCAGCACAATACACCACACAGGGCATGCGGGATGGGAGTGCAGCACAACAATCCATAGCAAGCAATAGGGAGGGGACAGGACCATGCACATGGACAACAGAGAACAGAGGGGAAAGAGGCAATGGTAGCTAGCTGACCATAATGGACAGACAGGAGAGAAAGCTGCAGCATAACAGGCCATAAAGGGCAGGAGGGACGGATCAGGGGCATTACAATGGAACAGACAAGCCAGGAGGGAGGGAATAGGGGTCTGCACATGGAAACAGAGGGCTGGGGGCAACGGGGCAGGGCAGGGCAGCAAGATGACCATGGAGGTCAGGCAGGATGGGCACTAGAAACAAGACACACCATGGAGAGACTATGATGGCATTCACACAGACCGTGGGAGGGGGTCAGGGGAAGCTAGCTGACCACACAGGGAAGGTGGGAGGGGCCATGGCAGCACAGAAGACCATGCATGGCAAGCGGGAGGATTAGTGGCAGCACAATGGCTATGATGGGCAAGAAGCAGGGTGCAGGGGCATGCACAAAGGACCATGGAGGATAGAAGGGAGGGCAGGACCTGGGCACAGACAAGAGAGTTCAGGGGAAGGGTCCTCACAACAGACCGCGCGGGGCAGGCAGGAGGAGCAGTTGCAGCACAACAGACCAGTGAGGGCAGAAGGGTGTGGCAGTAAAATGGACCATGGAGGACAGGAGGAAGGGGTTAGGAGCATGGCATGTGAACAGGCAGGGTGGAGGTGGCAGGGACAGGTTACAGTCATCTGACAATGCTAGGCAGGTGGGAGGGGAGTGGCAGCTCAACAGAACACTCAGAGTAGATGGGAGTGGCTGGTCCATGGAACATGGTGGGCAAAAAGGATGGAGCAGGGGCATGCACAAAGACATCGGAGGGCAGGGGGAAGGAGAATAGGGGCAGCAAGCTAAGCACAGAGGCTAAGCAGGAGGTCAATGATGGGCCATAGAATTGGGCAATGGAGGGCAGGAGGAGTGGACTGGTACATCATGCTAAATGGAGGGCAGTGGCAGCACATCAGACCATGCATGGCAGGAGGGAGGAGGCTAGTCCATGGATTCAGACAACAGAGGATAGGGAGGAGGTGGATGGGGCAGCAAGATAACTGTTCAGAGAAGGTGGGTATTAGGAACTTTATTGTTTTTAAAATGTGTGTCTGTGCGAACTACTTAAAATATGCAGCATAATCTCACTTTTATTCAGGAAGAGGACGTTTGTGACTGTGACTCCGGGCTCACTTGGCAGAAACACCCCCTGACCCTCCACCCCCCCATCGCAAAATGTAATGCACGTGAAAAGGGTAGGTGGACGCAGTGTTATATAGAACATAGTCCTGAGAGCACGATTGAAAATGAAAACTAGATATAGTATATGGTATAAACTATGCACCAAAAAGTGTGATATAAGATGAACCGGGGCGTGAAATATAATATGCAATACATTGTGCGCAATGGCAGATTCATTGGAGAGCGCGAGATAGCACAGGCACTAGCTCGTGCTATGCGATATGCGCCTTGGAGTGTAATATGCACAGGGCAGTGTTGTGTAACCTAACTAGTCTGTAAAGTAGTAATATAAAATATGTGCTGGGGAGTGTAACGTTGCATATGCACTGTGACAAAGATATGGATCCCAGATTGTAATATGTATGGCATAGCGCTGTGCGCTATAACATAGGCATCGAGGAAGGCACGTTAGATGGGGCAATATAACCCGTGCGAAGACATGTGTGGCACGACATATTCACGGGGTGGTGTCACAGTGCACATGGGCTAGAGAGTGTCATAGCATATGCACTAGCTGGTGGAATACAACACAGAGGTGTGTGGCACTCAGCAGGCACTGGTGGGTGTAACACAGCATTGGGCTCGGCCAGGAGCACGCTGTGACTCTCAAGTGAGGTTCGTCTCCTTTCAAGAGAGTAAAATAAAAAGTATTACACATCCGGCGGTGGATGTGTGTTTTATTAACCGTGAGGGGGGTTTCTTGCATAGTTTGGTAGAATTTTTGTTGACTTCCCTTTGAATGGCTTGGTGTGCGTGTGTATTAACCCCTTCGATGCTCATGACGGAACGGTTCCGTCATGAGCATCGGTTGGGCTGTGCTCATGACGGAACCGTTCCGTCATGAGGACAGCCCCCGGGGGAAGCGCTGGCGCTCCCCCCCTTGTCCCTCGATCTTGGCCCCCTTTACGGGGGTGGCAGCGGAAGAGCTTCCGCTGCCACCCCCGACCCCCCCCCGAGCCCCCCCACGCTTTCTGATGACGTCAGCGCGCACAGCGCGCGCCGGCGTCATCAGGAAGCGTTGGACGCGCTGGAATCCATTTCTTCCAGCGCGTCCGAGGGGAGCAGAGGTAGGTGTTTGGCGTCTGGTGGGGGCCGCGGCGGTGAAATCTCTAGTATTGAGGCATCGGGGGAGAGGAAAGAGTATTTCCTCTCCCCCGATCTCTCAATACAGGGCATTCCTGCTCCACGATCGCGCACAGCGTCGCGATCGTGGAGTAGGGATGCCCCACTAGACACCAGGGATTTTGTATTTGGAGGTTGGGAAGCGACCCCTTAGGCAAGGGTCGCTTCCTTGGGCACGATTATTTGGCAAAGTCTTTTCTGCCCCCCCTGGGGGCAGATCGGCCCGCTTTCTGCGCGTTTCTGCCCCCAGGGGGGGCAGAAAAGCCCACTAGTCACCAGGGATGCTGTTTTTACTATGTAGGAAGCGACCCATTGGGCAAGGGTCGCTTCCTTGGGGGCAAATTTTGTGGAAGTCTTTTCTGCCCCCCCTGGGGGCAGATCGGTCCGCTTTCTGCGCGTTTCTGCCCCCGGGGGGGGCAGAAAAGCCCACTAGACACCAGGGATATTGTTTATGCTATGTAGGAAGCGACCCCTTAGGCAAGGGTCGCTTCCTTTGGGGGCCAAATAATTTGAAGACTTTTCTGCCCCCCCTGGGGGCAGATCGGTCTTCTTTCTGCCCGTTTCTCCCCCTAGGGGGGGCAGAAAAGCCCCCTAGACACCAGGGATGTCTATTTCGTTATGTAGGAAGCGACCCCTTGGGCAAGGGTCGCTTCCTAGGGTGGTAAAGTGATTAGGAGACTTTTCTGCCCCCCCTGGGGGCAGATCGGTCGTCTTTCTGCCCGTTTCTGCCCCCAGGGGGGGCAGAAAAGCCCACTAGACACCAGGGATGTCTTTTTCTTTATGTAGGAAGCGACCCCTTGGGCAAGGGTCGCTTCCTTTGCGGCCTAATTTTTTAGAATACTTTTCTGCCCCCCCTGGGGGCAGATTGGTCGTCTTTCTGGGGGGGGGGCAGAAAAGCCCACTAGACACCAGGGATATAAATATTATTGTAGGAAGCGACCCCTTGGGCAAGGGTCGCTTCCTTGGGCCCCTAAATGTTTTGAAGACTTTTCTGCCCCCTCTGTGGGCAGATCGGTTTTATTTTTTTGCCGTTTCTGCTCCCATTGGAGGCAGAAAAGCCCACTAGACACCAGGGAATTAGTTCAATTAGAAATAGAAGTGACCCCTCGCTTCCAGGGTGCAATTTGTTATATGTATTTGGGTCACCTGCCCCGGGACTGAATAGCCTTTTTTTTCCTGCTGTTTTCTGCCTGACCTGGCACACAAACCGATTGACCATTTGGGTAGTGACATGGCATGTTATAATGTTTATTGTTATATGTTTTGTGATTTCCAATTGTAATGTTTTTTTTGTTTACTTTTTTGTTCTAGGTGAAGGCTTTTCTTCTGTTCACGGTGACATTTTGGTTCTGGTGGTTTTGCTGTTTGTGTAGTTTGGTAAGAGACTGTTTTTTTGTACAATGCAAATGTGTTTGATTTCTCTGCCTGTTTTTTTTTGCAAATGGTGTAATAATAGCAGTATGTTTGGTTTTTGAGTTTCAAAAACTTTTTGCATTGGTGCATGATGTGTATTTTGTTGTCTTGTGAGTAATTTGTTTTTTTTTCTTCTTTCTAGTTTGATATCGTTGGTCTTTGCTGTGTCACTGCAGAGTTTGTTTCTGGTGAGTGTAGCTGTCTCTTTTGATTTTGGATTGTATAGTTTTTGAGTACATTGATCTTATTGATATAAGGTACACATTTCTTTACTTACTTGGTTTGCACATTGTTGGTTGTTGTTGACTTGTTTGTGCAGTCTTCCATCTTAGTAGGTATAATGGCTAGCCGCAGGATGACTGCTCAGCAGGTTGTTGGTTTGCTGTTTGAGTCTTCCTCTGATATTGGGTCAGAGACTGACTCTGCTTCTGAGGGAGAGGGGGCAGGGGACGATTCTGGCAGTGAGTTTTCTCTCCGTATGGGGTCATCGGATGATGAAGATACTCTTAGCGCGGATGAAGTGCCTGTGTTAGAGGAGGAGACTGATGTGCCGATAGTGCGGCAAGAGGCATCTGGGCTGCAGCCTGCGGCTGCAAGGCTTCCCGTTGGTGTAGTGCGGCAAGAGACATCTGGGCTGCAGGCTGGGACTGCAAGGCTTCCCGTTGGTGTAGTGCGGCAAGAGGCATCTGGGCTGCAGGCTGGGGCTGCAAGCCTTTCCGTTGGTGTAGTGCGGCAAGAGACATCTGGGCTGCAGGCTGGGGCTGCAAGTCTTCCCGTTGAAAGTGATGACCTCTGGGTTGCCCCTGGCATGGTGCAGCCGGAATTTCCTGAGTTTACTGGTGTTCCAGGGTCTAGAGTGAATACCGAGAACTTTTTGCCTGTAAATTTTTTTCAGTTGTTTAGGGACGATGTGTTTTTGGCAGAGATTGTTGAGCAGACTAATTTGTATGCCGAACAGTTTTTGAGGGACAACAGTGCCAGTCTTAAGCCACACTCTAGAGCTACCCGGTGGACTCCCACAAATGTTGAAGAGATGAAGAAGTTCTTGGGTTTAACTTTTTTGATGGGCTTGCTAAGGAAGCCATCATTGGCTTCATATTGGTCTAGCAGTCCCTTGATGGCAACGTCTATTTTTCCGGCAGTCATGAGTCGTGACAGGTATTTGCTTCTGCTTCGGATGATGCACTTTGTAGATAATGGTTTAGCGTTGCCACGAGATCACCCTGATTGTGACCGTCTTTTTAAGATTAGGCCTGTCCTTGATCACTTTGTTGATCGATTTTCTGAGATTTATGCCCCTGGTAGAGAAATTGCAGTGGATGAGTCTTTGGTGTTGTTCAAGGGCCGCTTGGTTTTTAGGCAATACATTCCTAGTAAGAGGGCACGCTATGGAATAAAGCTGTATATGCTGTGTGACAGTAGGACTGGATATGTCTCTAATTTCAGGGTGTACACCGGTAAGGAATCTAGGTTTAACCTCCCTGGTTGTCCGTCCACTTTTGGAGTGACTGAGAAAATTGTTTGGGAACTTGGAAGAGGATTTTTTAACAAAGGCCACCATTTATATGTAGATAACTTCTACACTGGTGTACGGTTGTTCAGGGAATTGGCCAAAGTGGACACTTTTGCTTGTGGCACAGTCCGCTGTAACCGTAAAGGTTTTCCGAAAGAACTTGTTTGTCAAAAGCTTGTGCGGGGACAGTGCAGTGCGTTGCGTTGCCAGGAGCTTCTTGCTGTGAAGTTTACAGACAGGAGAGATGTCTACATGCTGACTTCCATCCATGATGAAAGCACTGCACCTGTGACTGTTTGGGGTCAGGTCGCTGAAGCGCGCAAACCTGTATGTGTTTTAGACTATAATAGGTACATGGGTGGTGTTGACAGAGTAGATCAGAGGTTGGAACCTTACACTGCTCTTCGTAAGGCTTACATTTGGTACAAGAAGTTGGCTATCCATCTTTTCCACTTGGCAATGTTTAATGCTTTTGTTGTGTTCCAGGATTCTTGCCCTGAGTCAAAGATGACTTTTGTTAAGTTTCAGGAGTCTGTAATAGGCAGCCTTGTTGTAGTGGAACAGGCAAGTGTTCCTAGAGTTGGACTGGTGGAGGATGTTGCTAGATTGAAAGAACGCCACTTTCCAGATCACATTCCTCCCACACCCGCAAAAGATTTTCCCAGTAGGAGATGTAGAGTCTGTTGGCGAAGAGGTACGCGGAAGGAGAGTCGTATGTACTGCCCCGATTGTCCCTCTCATCCTGCACTGTGTCTCTCTGCTTGTTTTAGAGCGTACCACACGCGAAAAAATTTTTGGGAGGATTCTTGAGTGGTAAAGTGAACTGGCTGGTCTGTATTCTTTGGATAATTTGATTCTGTTTCAATGTTGGTGTTAGTGCAATGTATTTAGTTGCTGATTTTCTGTTAGAAGATTTTTATCTATTTGCAATTTGTTTGTGTTTTTATTTTTTTCTAAAAAAATCCAAAATGTGATGGCGGTGTGTGTAGGCTTGCGCTTGGCTGTTGGTGTGTGTGGACTGGCACTTGGTTGGTGGTGTGTGTGGAATGGTGCTTGGCTGACGGTGTGCGTGGACTGGCGGTGTGCATGGACTGGCGGTGTGCGTGGACTGGTGCGTGGCTGGTGGTGTGCGTGGAATGGTGCTTGGCTGGCGGTGTGCGTGGCTGGTGGTGTGCGTGGAATGGTGCTTGGCTGGCGGTGTGCGTGGAATGGTGCTTGGCTGGTGGTGTGCGTGGAATGGTGCTTGGCTGGCGCTGTGCG
This sequence comes from Triturus cristatus, assembly GCF_964204655.1. Taxonomy (NCBI): domain Eukaryota; kingdom Metazoa; phylum Chordata; class Amphibia; order Caudata; family Salamandridae; genus Triturus; species Triturus cristatus. Next base: position 107,772,694 of record NC_140595.1, read on the forward strand.
TGGACTGGTTCTTGGCTGGCAGTGTGTGTGGACTGGTGGTGTGTGCGGACTGGTGTTTGGCTGGTGGTGTCCGTGGACTGGAGCTTGGCTGGTGGTGTCCGTGGACTGGAGCTTGTCTGGTGGTGTGTGTGGACTGGAGCTTGGCTGGCGGTGTGCGTGGAATGGTGCTTGTCTGGTGGTGTCCGTGGACTGGAGCTTGGCTGGCGGTGTAGGTGGATTGGCGATTGGCTGCCGGTGTGCCTGGACTGGCGATTGGATGGCGGTGTGCCTGGACTGGCGCTTGGCTAGCGGTGTGCGTGGACTGGCGTTTGGCTAGCGGTGTGTGTCGACCGGTGCTTGGCTGGCTGTGTGTGAGTAGTGACTTTCTGCTGGTCACTACACACACTGCTAGCTGAGTGCCACTCCACGCAATCCTTCTGCCTGTGTAGTTGCTGTGTCTGGATTGTGGGCGTGTGAAAGTGATGGGCCCTTGAATGGCGCTGTGTGCCGGTGTGAGTTTTGTTATGTGATGGGCCCGCGGCTGGCGGTGTGAATGGTTTTGTATGTCTCACACGTATGAAAGGTGTATGAATGGCCTGTAAAGAGGTTGGTGCCTTGTCGTGGCTTTACAGCTCACGAGCTGTGAGTCAATGGTTCAGTTTCTTGCCCTTTCAATTATTACCAGTGCATTTCATTTTTTGTGAAATCACTTGGTAATACAATTTTATCTACTGAACCATCACTCACCCTCGTGCCAAATCCAACCAGTATGTGCGTGTGCTTGCGGGTTAGATGACTGTGCAGTAATATTTGTTTTTTTGAAGCAGGGTGTACCTTGTCCCTTTTTGGTGATTTTTGTACTGTGTTGCTTTTGTACCTGGTGGTGCGAATGGTCTTGTTTGTATCACGTATGAAAGGTGTGTGAATGGCCTGTAAAGCGGTTGGTGCCTTGACGTGGCTTTACAGCTCACGAGCTGCAAGTCATTGGTTTGGTTTTTTGTGAATTTAATTATTGACAGTGCATTTCATATTTGTGAAATCTCTTGTTAATAAAATTTAATACACTGAACCATGACTTGCCCTCGTGCCAAATCCAACCAGTATGTGTGTGTGTTTGAGGAATAGATGGTTGTGCAGGAATCTTTTTTTTTTGTTTCTCTGCCAAGGTACACTTTCCATGTAAGAATAACCCACCAACTGTAGATATTGTCGAAAACCTTTGGGAGTTCATGGTGATGTCTCTCTAGTGATTTGAAAAATATTTTTTATCCCCATTGTCCTGTAAACCTCAAATTGTCTGCCACATTTTCTTTGCAGTATTATTCCTAAATTCTCACGCTGTAGTAACAATAGGTAATCTGGTTATGCAAGGGGGGTTACTTTTGTTTTTTGCCCAGGGCTCGGCGGCCATCTAGGGAAACCTACAAACCCAGGCATTTTTGAAAACTAGACACCCGGCGGCTTCCAGGGAGGTATGGCTTGCGTGGATCCCCCAACGTTTCCTTACCCAGAATCCCCTGCAAACCTCAATTTTTGCTCAAAAAATCACTTTTTTCACACATTTTGGGGTGGGAAAGTAGTGGCATCACCGGGCTCACACAAATTTACCACCACCCAGCGTTCCCCCAGGTCTCCCGGTAAAAATGGTGCCTCACTTGTGTGGGAGGCCCAAGTACCCGCGGCAGGCAAGGGCCCCAAAGGTAGTGAGGCCACCTCAAGATGGCCTATCGCCAAACCACCTGGTTTTGCAAGGGGGGTCACTTTGGTTTTTGGCCCGGTGCGCGGCGGCCATCTAGGGAAACCTACCAAACCCAGGCATTTTTGAAAACTAGACACCCGGCGGCTTCCAGGGAGGTATGGCTTGCGTGGATCCCCCAACGTTTCCTTACCCAGAATCCCCTGCAAACCTCAATTTTTGCTCAAAAAATCACTTTTTTCACACATTTTGGGGTGGGAAAGTAGTGGCATCACCGGGCTCACACAAATTTACCACCACCCAGCGTTCCCCCAGGTCTCCCGGTAAAAATGGTGCCTCACTTGTGTGGGAGGCCCAAGTACCCGCGGCAGGCAAGGGCCCCAAACGTAGTGAGGCCACCTCAAGATGGCCTATCGCCAAACCACCTGGTTTTGCAAGGGGGGTCACTTTGGTTTTTGGCCCGGTGCGCGGCGGCCATCTAGGGAAACCTACCAAACCCAGGCATTTTTGAAAACTAGACACCCGGCGGCTTCCAGGGAGGTATGGCTTGCGTGGATCCCCCAACGTTTCCTTACCCAGAATCCCCTGCAAACCTCAATTTTTGCTCAAAAAATCACTTTTTTCACACATTTTGGGGTGGGAAAGTAGTGGCATCACCGGGCTCACACAAATTTACCACCACCCAGCGTTCCCCCAGGTCTCCCGGTAAAAATGGTGCCTCACTTGTGTGGGAGGCCCAAGTACCCGCGGCAGGCAAGGGCCCCAAACGTAGTGAGGCCACCTCAAGATGGCCTATCGCCAAACCACCTGGTTTTGCAAGGGGGGTCACTTTGGTTTTTGGCCCGGTGCGCGGCGGCCATCTAGGGAAACCTACCAAACCCAGGCATTTTTGAAAACTAGACACCCGGCGGCTTCCAGGGAGGTATGGCTTGCGTGGATCCCCCAACGTTTCCTTACCCAGAATCCCCTGCAAACCTCAATTTTTGCTCAAAAAATCACTTTTTTCACACATTTTGGGGTGGGAAAGTAGTGGCATCACCGGGCTCACACAAATTTACCACCACCCAGCGTTCCCCCAGGTCTCCCGGTAAAAATGGTGCCTCACTTGTGTGGGAGGCCCAAGTACCCGCGGCAGGCAAGGGCCCCAAAGGTAGTGAGGCCACCTCAAGATGGCCTATCGCCAAACCACCTGGTTTTGCAAGGGGGGTCACTTTGGTTTTTGGCCCGGTGCGCGGCGGCCATCTAGGGAAACCTACCAAACCCAGGCATTTTTGAAAACTAGACACCCGGCGGCTTCCAGGGAGGTATGGCTTGCGTGGATCCCCCAACGTTTCCTTACCCAGAATCCCCTGCAAACCTCAATTTTTGCTCAAAAATTCACTTTTTTCACACATTTTGGGGTGGGAAAGTAGTGGCATCACCGGGCTCACACAAATTTACCACCACCCAGCGTTCCCCCAGGTCTCCCGGTAAAAATGGTGCCTCACTTGTGTGGGAGGCCCAAGTACCCGCGGCAGGCAAGGGCCCCAAACGTAGTGAGGCCACCTCAAGATGGCCTATCGCCAAACCACCTGGTTTTGCAAGGGGGGTCACTTTGGTTTTTGGCCCGGTGCGCGGCGGCCATCTAGGGAAACCTACCAAACCCAGGCATTTTTGAAAACTAGACACCCGGCGGCTTCCAGGGAGGTATGGCTTGCGTGGATCCCCCAACGTTTCCTTACCCAGAATCCCCTGCAAACCTCAATTTTTGCTCAAAAAATCACTTTTTTCACACATTTTGGGGTGGGAAAGTAGTGGCATCACCGGGCTCACACAAATTTACCACCACCCAGCGTTCCCCCAGGTCTCCCGGTAAAAATGGTGCCTCACTTGTGTGGGAGGCCCAAGTACCCGCGGCAGGCAAGGGCCCCAAACGTAGTGAGGCCACCTCAAGATGGCCTATCGCCAAACCACCTGGTTTTGCAAGGGGGGTCACTTTGGTTTTTGGCCCGGTGCGCGGCGGCCATCTAGGGAAACCTACCAAACCCAGGCATTTTTGAAAACTAGACACCCGGCGGCTTCCAGGGAGGTATGGCTTGCGTGGATCCCCCAACGTTTCCTTACCCAGAATCCCCTGCAAACCTCAATTTTTGCTCAAAAAATCACTTTTTTCACACATTTTGGGGTGGGAAAGTAGTGGCATCACCGGGCTCACACAAATTTACCACCACCCAGCGTTCCCCCAGGTCTCCCGGTAAAAATGGTGCCTCACTTGTGTGGGAGGCCCAAGTACCCGCGGCAGGCAAGGGCCCCAAACGTAGTGAGGCCACCTCAAGATGGCCTATCGCCAAACCACCTGGTTTTGCAAGGGGGGTGACTTTGGTTTTTGGCCCGGTGCGCGGCGGCCATCTAGGGAAACCTACCAAACCCAGGCATTTTTGAAAACTAGACACCCGGCGGCTTCCAGGGAGGTATGGCTTGCGTGGATCCCCCAACGTTTCCTTACCCAGAATCCCCTGCAAACCTCAATTTTTGCTCAAAAAATCACTTTTTTCACACATTTTGGGGTGGGAAAGTAGTGGCATCACCGGGCTCACACAAATTTACCACCACCCAGCATTCCCCCAGGTCTCCCGGTAAAAATGGTGCCTCACTTGTGTGGGAGGCCCAAGTACCCGCGGCAGGCAAGGGCCCCAAACGTAGTGAGGCAACATCAACATTGCCTATCCCAAATGTCGCCTCACTACGTTTGTTGTCCTTGCCTGCCGCGGGTACTTAGACCTCCCACACAAGTGAGGCACCATTTTTACCGGGAGACCTGGGGGAACGCTGGGTGGTGGTAAATTTGTGTGAGCCCGGTGATGCCACTACTTTCCCACCCCAAAATGTGTGAAAAAAGTGATTTTTTGAGCAAAAATTGAGGTTTGCAGGGGATTCTGGGTAAGGAAACGTTGGGGGATCCACGCAAGCCATACCTCCCTGGAAGCCGCCGGGTGTCTAGTTTTCAAAAATGCCTGGGTTTGGTAGGTTTCCCTAGATGGCCGCCGCGCACCGGGCCAAAAACCAAAGTGACCCCCCTTGCAAAACCAGGTGGTTTGGCGATAGGCCATCTTGAGGTGGCCTCACTACCTTTGGGGCCCTTGCCTGCCGCGGGTACTTGGGCCTCCCACACAAGTGAGGCACCATTTTTACCGGGAGACCTGGGGGAACGCTGGGTGGTGGTAAATTTGTGTGAGCCCGGTGATGCCACTACTTTCCCACCCCAAAATGTGTGAAAAAAGTGATTTTTTGAGCAAAAATTGAGGTTTGCAGGGGATTCTGGGTAAGGAAACGTTGGGGGATCCACGCAAGCCATACCTCTCTGGAAGCCGCCGGGTGTCTAGTTTTCAAAAATGCCTGGGTTTGGTAGGTTTCCCTAGATGGCCGCCGCGCACCGGGCCAAAAACCAAAGTGACCCCCCTTGCAAAACCAGGTGGTTTGGCGATAGGCCATCTTGAGGTGGCCTCACTACCTTTGGGGCCCTTGCCTGCCGCGGGTACTTGGGCCTCCCACACAAGTGAGGCACCATTTTTACCGGGAGACCTGGGGGAACGCTGGGTGGTGGTAAATTTGTGTGAGCCCGGTGATGCCACTACTTTCCCACCCCAAAATGTGTGAAAAAAGTGATTTTTTGAGCAAAAATTGAGGTTTGCAGGGGATTCTGGGTAAGGAAACGTTGGGGGATCCACGCAAGCCATACCTCCCTGGAAGCCGCCGGGTGTCTAGTTTTCAAAAATGCCTGGGTTTGGTAGGTTTCCCTAGATGGCCGCCGCGCACCGGGCCAAAAACCAAAGTGACCCCCCTTGCAAAACCAGGTGGTTTGGCGATAGGCCATCTTGAGGTGGCCTCACTACCTTTGGGGCCCTTGCCTGCCGCGGGTACTTGGGCCTCCCACACAAGTGAGGCACCATTTTTACCGGGAGACCTGGGGGAACGCTGGGTGGTGGTAAATTTGTGTGAGCCCGGTGATGCCACTACTTTCCCACCCCAAAATGTGTGAAAAAAGTGATTTTTTGAGCAAAAATTGAGGTTTGCAGGGGATTCTGGGTAAGGAAACGTTGGGGGATCCACGCAAGCCATACCTCCCTGGAAGCCGCCGGGTGTCTAGTTTTCAAAAATGCCTGGGTTTGGTAGGTTTCCCTAGATGGCCGCCGCGCACCGGGCCAAAAACCAAAGTGACCCCCCTTGCAAAACCAGGTGGTTTGGCGATAGGCCATCTTGAGGTGGCCTCACTACCTTTGGGGCCCTTGCCTGCCGCGGGTACTTGGGCCTCCCACACAAGTGAGGCACCATTTTTACCGGGAGACCTGGGGGAACGCTGGGTGGTGGTAAATTTGTGTGAGCCCGGTGATGCCACTACTTTCCCACCCCAAAATGTGTGAAAAAAGTGATTTTTTGAGCAAAAATTGAGGTTTGCAGGGGATTCTGGGTAAGGAAACGTTGGGGGATCCACGCAAGGCATACCTCCCTGGAAGCCGCCGGGTGTCTAGTTTTCAAAAATGCCTGGGTTTGGTAGGTTTCCCTAGATGGCCGCCGCGCACCGGGCCAAAAACCAAAGTGACCCCCCTTGCAAAACCAGGTGGTTTGGCGATAGGCCATCTTGAGGTGGCCTCACTACGTTTGGGGCCCTTGCCTGCCGCGGGTACTTGGGCCTCCCACACAAGTGAGGCACCATTTTTACCGGGAGACCTGGGGGAACGCTGGGTGGTGGTAAATTTGTGTGAGCCCGGTGATGCCACTACTTTCCCACCCCAAAATGTGTGAAAAAAGTGATTTTTTGAGCAAAAATTGAGGTTTGCAGGGGATTCTGGGTAAGGAAACGTTGGGGGATCCACGCAAGCCATACCTCCCTGGAAGCCGCCGGGTGTCTAGTTTTCAAAAATGCCTGGGTTTGGTAGGTTTCCCTAGATGGCCGCCGCGCACCGGGCCAAAAACCAAAGTGACCCCCCTTGCAAAACCAGGTGGTTTGGCGATAGGCCATCTTGAGGTGGCCTCACTACCTTTGGGGCCCTTGCCTGCCGCGGGTACTTGGGCCTCCCACACAAGTGAGGCACCATTTTTACCGGGAGACCTGGGGGAACGCTGGGTGGTGGTAAATTTGTGTGAGCCCGGTGATGCCACTACTTTCCCACCCCAAAATGTGTGAAAAAAGTGATTTTTTGAGCAAAAATTGAGGTTTGCAGGGGATTCTGGGTAAGGAAACGTTGGGGGATCCACGCAAGCCATACCTCCCTGGAAGCCGCCGGGTGTCTAGTTTTCAAAAATGCCTGGGTTTGGTAGGTTTCCCTAGATGGCCGCCGCGCACCGGGCCAAAAACCAAAGTGACCCCCCTTGCAAAACCAGGTGGTTTGGCGATAGGCCATCTTGAGGTGGCCTCACTACCTTTGGGGCCCTTGCCTGCCGCGGGTACTTGGGCCTCCCACACAAGTGAGGCACCATTTTTACCGGGAGACCTGGGGGAACGCTGGGTGGTGGTAAATTTGTGTGAGCCCGGTGATGCCACTACTTTCCCACCCCAAAATGTGTGAAAAAAGTGATTTTTTGGGCAAAAATTGAGGTTTGCAGGGGATTCTGGGTAAGGAAACGTTGGGGGATCCACGCAAGCCATACCTCCCTGGAAGCCGCCGGGTGTCTAGTTTTCAGAAATGTATAGGTTTGCTAGGTTTCCCTAGGTGCCGGCAGGGCTAGGGTACAAAATCTACAGCTAGTCACTTTGCCAAAAAAAGGGTCATTTTTCACTCCAAAACCACGTTGCGTTTTGCGCCGTTTCCTGTCGCGGGCACTAGGCCAACCCGCACAAGTGAGGTACCATTTTTCTCGTAGGACTTTGGGGAACGCGGGGTGGGTGGAAATTTGTGGATCCACGCAGATTCCAGAACTTTCCATCACAGAAATGTGGGGAAAATGTGTTTTTTTTGTCAATTTTTTACGTTTGCAAGGGATTCTGGGTAACAGACCATGGTGGGAGGCAGTCAAGTCACCCCATCCTGGATTCCCCTGGGTGTCTAGTTTTCAGAAATGTATAGGTTTGCTAGGTTTCCCTAGGTGCCGGCAGGGCTAGGGTACAAAATGTACAGCTAGTCACTTTGCCAAAAAAAGGGTCATTTTTCACTCCAAAACCACGTTGCGTTTTGCGCCGTTTCCTGTCGCGGGCACTAGGCCAACCCGCACAAGTGAGGTACCATTTTTCTCGTAGGACTTTGGGGAACGCGGGGTGGGTGGAAATTTGTGGATCCACGCAGATTCCAGAACTTTCCATCACAGAAATGTGGGGAAAATGTGTTTTTTTTGTCAATTTTTTACGTTTGCAAGGGATTCTGGGTAACAGACCATGGTGGGAGGCAGTCAAGTCACCCCATCCTGGATTCCCCTGGGTGTCTAGTTTTCAGAAATGTATAGGTTTGCTAGGTTTCCCTAGGTGCCGGCAGGGCTAGGGTACAAAATGTACAGCTAGTCACTTTGCCAAAAAAAGGGTCATTTTTCACTCCAAAACCACGTTGCGTTTTGCGCCGTTTCCTGTCGCGGGCACTAGGCCAACCCGCACAAGTGAGGTACCATTTTTCTCGTAGGACTTTGGGGAACGCGGGGTGGGTGGAAATTTGTGGATCCACGCAGATTCCAGAACTTTCCATCACAGAAATGTGGGGAAAATGTGTTTTTTTTGTCAATTTTTTACGTTTGCAAGGGATTCTGGGTAACAGACCATGGTGGGAGGCAGTCAAGTCACCCCATCCTGGATTCCCCTGGGTGTCTAGTTTTCAGAAATGTATAGGTTTGCTAGGTTTCCCTAGGTGCCGGCAGGGCTAGGGTACAAAATCTACAGCTAGTCACTTTGCCAAAAAAAGGGTCATTTTTCACTCCAAAACCACGTTGCGTTTTGCGCCGTTTCCTGTCGCGGGCACTAGGCCGACCCGCACAAGTGAGGTACCATTTTTCTCGTAGGACTTTGGGGAACACGGGGTGGGTGGAAATTTGTGGATCCACGCAGATTCCAGAACTTTCCATCACAGAAATGTGGGGAAAATGTGGTTTTTTTTTCAATTTTTTACGTTTGCAAGGGATTCTGGGTAACAGACCACGGTGGGAGGCAGTCAAGTCACCCCATCCTGGATTCCCCTGGGTGTCTAGTTTTCAAAAATGTATAGGTTTGCTAGGTTTCCCTAGGTGCCGGCAGGGCTAGGGTACAAAATCTACAGCTAGTCACTTTGCCAAAAAAAGGGTCATTTTTCACTCCAAAACCACGTTGCGTTTTGCGCCGTTTCCTGTCGCGGGCACTAGGCCGACCCGCACAAGTGAGGTACCATTTTTCTCGTAGGACTTTGGGGAACGCGGGGTGGGTGGAAATTTGTGGATCCACGCAAATTCCAGAACTTTCCATCACAGAAATGTGGGGAAAATGTGGTTTTTTTTCCAATTTTTTACGTTTGCAAGGGATTCTGGGTAACAGACCATGGTGGGAGGCAGTCAAGTCACCCCATCCTGGATTCCCCTGGGTGTCTAGTTTTCAGAAATGTATAGGTTTGCTAGGTTTCCCTAGGTGCCGGCAGGGCTAGGGTACAAAATCTACAGCTAGTCACTTTGCCAAAAAAAGGGTAATTTTTCACTCCAAAACCACGTTGCGTTTTGCGCCGTTTCCTGTCGCGGGCACTAGGCCGACCCGCACAAGTGAGGTACCATTTTTCTCGTAGGACTTTGGGGAACGCGGGGTGGGTGGAAATTTGTGGATCCACGCAGATTCCAGAACTTTCCATCACAGAAATGTGGGGAAAATGTGGGTTTTTTTTCAATTTTTTACGTTTGCAAGGGATTCTGGGTAACAGACCATGGTGGGAGGCAGTCAAGTCACCCCATCCTGGATTCCCCTGGGTGTCTAGTTTTCAGAAATGTATAGGTTTGCTAGGTTTCCCTAGGTGCCGGCAGGGCTAAGGTACAAAATCTACAGCTAGTCACTTTGCCAAAAAAAGGGTCATTTTTCACTCCAAAACCACGTTGCGTTTTGCGCCGTTTCCTGTCGCGGGCACTAGGCCGACCCGCACAAGTGAGGTACCATTTTTCTCGTAGGACTTTGGGGAACGCGGGGTGGGTGGAAATTTGTGGATCCACGCAGATTCCAGAACTTTCCATCACAGAAATGTGGGGAAAATGTGGTTTTTTTTTCAATTTTTTACGTTTGCAAGGGATTCTGGGTAACAGACCATGGTGGGAGGCAGTCAAGTCACCCCATCCTGGATTCCCCTGGGTGTCTAGTTTTCAAAAATGTATAGGTTTGCTAGGTTTCCCTAGGTGCCGGCAGGGCTAGGGTTCAAAAACTACAGCTAGACTCTTTGCAAAAAAAGTGTAAATTTTCAGTGTGAAAATGTGGTGTGTTCACCTTAGGTTTTGAGCCACTTCCTGTCGTGGGCACTATGCCTACTCACACAAGTGAGGTACCATTTTTCTCGGGAGACTTAGGGTAGTTCAAATTTGTAAAGCAACTGTTATTACCTGTTGATTTTTGATGCATTTCTCCCTTCCAAATGAAAGACATTGTGTAAAAAAAAAGTCATTTTGAAAAATGACCAATAATTGTCATGCAAATATGAGTATTCCCAATTTCGAAAATGTGCAAATATGCACTGTTTCTGAACTCTGTAATTTGTTCCCATTTCAGAAATACATAGGTGACTTTCATACCGATTTTTCCAAGTATACATTTTCCCACAATAATTGCTATATACCCGGACCAAAAAAAAAATACATTACAAAATGCTGCTCATTTTTCTACTCTGGGTTCGTTGGGCTCTTGATGAACCTACAAGTCCTATATGTCCACACAACCAGGAACGTCTACCGGATGTAACGGTACATTGCTTTCAAAGAGATGTCATAATTCGAAGAAGTTACAGGTAAAAACGTTGACTCAAGAGGCTGCTTTTTTCAACAAATTTTTAATTTCTCCTATATTTGCCTGTAAATTTCTATAAAGAAACCTTGATGGATCTACGCAAATGACCCCTTGCTGAATTCAGAATTTTGTCTACTTTTCAAAAATGTATAGCTTTCCAGGATCCAGTATTGTTTTGTTACCCTTTTCTACCGTTAACTGGAAGGAGGTTGAAAGCACAAAAAATAGCAAAAATAGGGTATGTCCCAGAAAAATGCCAAAACTGTGTAAAAAATGTTGGTTTTCTAACAAAAGTCTGTCATTCCCTAAAAGCTGGAGAAATTGTGATTTCAGCCCCACAAACCCTTTTTTGATACCATTTGCAGAGAAAAACCCAGAAGCTTTCATTTGCAGCCCGTTTTTCACATTTTTCACAAAAAAAAAAAAAAATTGCTGTATTTTGACTAATTTCTGTGACCCCTCTAGGAGAATCCACAAACCCTGGGTACCTTTAGAATCCCCAAGATGTTGGAAGAAAAGGACGCAAATTTGGCGTGGATACCTAATGTGGTCAAAAAGTTACAGGGGCCTAAGCGCGCACTACCTCAAATAGCCCAAAAAGGGCTTAGCACAGGAGGGGAAAAGGCCTAGCAGCGAAGGGGTTAAATGTCCCCGTCAATAGCTACCCATGTTTGTATAAATAAACAACAAGGGTGTCTACTTGGAGAGTACCCACCGGTGGGGGCACAGGGATTAGGCACGGTAGGGCGTCAGACACGTCAGAGCTTCACTAGCGGTGTAAATACATTTCACGTGGATTCATTGTATGCATAGTCGCCTTTTAATGAATATCACGCAAATCGTCATGGTGATAGGTACATACGGTTTGTCCAGCATGTCCTAGGTGTTTCTATAAATATATATTTTTTTAAAACAAAAAAAAACAAAGGCCGGCCCCGGGGATGGGGTCCCCACTCCTAAAGAATAAAAAAAAAACGCCATGACCCGGGGGTTGGGGTCCCTGGGGCCGATTAAGGCCTTGGGAGGGCCCTAACAACAAAAAAAATGAGGGTGCAGGCCCTGGGGGATGGGGTCCCCAGGGCCAATAAATTAGAAAAAGAAGGGGGGCCACACAGCCCTCCTTCTTAAAAAAATAAAATAAATAAAAGACCGGCATCGCGCCGGAGGCCACGCCCCCTCCTTGCAGCACTCTACAAACGTGCCCCCTGGCCAGTTGTAAGTTGGGGAATTAATTCCGCTTTAATACTGAGGGTCCCTGAGGTCCATCTAGCCCAACAGGTATCTCCAGTATGCGCCAGGGAGCTGCGTTGCAGACAGGTGTTCTGAGGCCACGCCCCTTTTTACACCTCTATGCAACGCAGCTCTGTGGCGCTTACTGGAGGTAATGGGATGGGGCCTGAGTTAACGTGTGCAAACACGCTCTGTGGCACGTTTTAAGTTGGGGAAATACTTCCCCTTCAATCTTGAGGGACCCTGGGGTCCAACTAGCCCACCAGGTGCTTCCAGTAAGCACCACTGTGCTGCGTTGCAGAGAGGTGGTCTGGCCGTGCCCCTTTTTACATCTCTCTGCAACGCAGCTCTGTGGCGCTTACTGGAGGTACCTAGTGGTCTAGTTGGACCGTAGGGACCCTCAGGATTCAAGGGGACTTAATCTCCCAACTTAAAACGGCCACAGGGCGTGTTTACACAGTGGGGAAGGGAGGGGACGGGGCTTGAGGTGACGTGTGCAAACACCCCCTGTGGCGCGTTTTAAAAGGTAGTTTTAATCCCCTGCCCTATTATATACTAGGGGCTTACAGAGGAAGTCATGCTAATCACAGGGGGACCCCAACGCATAGTGTTCCCTAGTGTATGTAGGTGTTTTCACTGTATTCTGAGTGTCTTTTAACATAGCACTGGCTCTAGGACTGGTTAGTCAGACTCAGTTACCACCAGTATCCGTCTGAAAAAGTTGAGGGTACAGGATGATTTTGCAACAAGGCTTCTTTCTGCACGTTATCCTTCTTCCTGCACTTTTCTTCGTCTTTGAGGACTTCTGTTGCTTCTTTCTGCATTTCTTTTTTTTCTTTCCGTGCGTTTTTTCTTCTTTCTTCACATGTCCTATCTCTGTAGGTATAGTTAGAAATTAGCATTTAAAAAGACTTAGAAATTCACTGAAAAAACCATAGGTTTCAGGGGTGTTATAGTTAGCTGGACTTTTCACTCGTACAAAACCATTGAAATTCCCCCGTTATAGTTAGTTCAGCTAACTATAACTCGCGCGCCCGCAATACACTGCTGATGACGTCACATATTACATCACTCAAGACATGGTCAGTGACATCACTCATGACATCACTGATGACATCTCAAATTTCCATAGGAAACGTTTGTCGTGGCTACAGCCCGAACTGCTGAACGGAATGACACCAAATTTGGCAGAAAGGTAGATCGTGGTCCAGAGTGCACTCTTTGCTTTAAATGGTTTAAATCCATTCAGTAGTTTTTAAAAAATATTTAAGGAAAAATAAATTTATAAATCTGAGCAGAGCCTATCCACACATCTTATTGTGAGATCTGATTGGCTGTCAGCACTTCATTCAAGAAGTGTTGGGAGCCATCTTGGGACCAATATACATAATACAGTAAAATGAAAGTGGGGAAACGCACTATACCCTTGGAGGCTTGGGAAATATAATTATAGAGAGGTAACTGTACCTACAAGGGATTTTATTCAGATAGCTAAGTTAAACCATTTATAAAACTGACTTTGTTGTTGTGCTCCAAAGAGTGGCTAACTCTTGAACAATCTGTATGTCAATTAGCTTACTTACATATTGATAAATCAATCATAAACAATTTCAAACACGGGTGTAAACATCTCAAATGATAAACTCATTTAATGTAAATGGACAAATGAAGGGTACACATTATATACTGATAGAACACAATGACCGAGGTTGATGGATCGTTTTAGAAAGATTAAACCTTCATGTCCTTAATATTAACATCTATTCCGGAATAATAGCAAAATAGAAAATGAATCTGAAACAAACAGAAAACAATTCCTTAGGTGATAAATCTCTGAAGGAAATAGATGAGCTTGTCGACGTTTCGGTCTTGGTGGCAAATATGTCCACTAGACTAGGGGTGGGCGGAATTTGCGAAATTCACTTTCGCAAATTATCGCGAAAATTTTAAAACTCTCCGCAAACACGCGGAAATATCGCGAAGATGCGGAAGTTTTTTTCCCGCCCGTTCGCGGTATTTTCTGCATGGTCGCGGCTCGCCAACTTACCCATGTGGTTGCTCGCGGGCGCGGCCATCTTGTTTTCACTTGTCTCGCGGTGCATGATCGCGAGAAGAAAGACGTGATCGCGCGATGAATGACGTCACTGCGGGCGCGAACTGTCGCGAGACAGCGCAAATGGCTACCAACAATCCAACATCTCATGGAGAACGCGACCGGATCAGGAAAACTTGTCGGCGAACGCGGGGATTCAGGTAAGGCGATCGCGCGCACGCGAGAATGTATTATTTTACAGTGCGAGCAAGCAAAAAATTTCCAGTAAAATGCGGATTGCGTAAATTTTGACATTTTCGCGCTCTCAATGTCAAATTATCGCAATTTCCGCGACCGGAACGGAATTTTAGCCCAGGCCTACACTAGACCATCTTCAGGACGATGAAAGAAGAGTAATAATTGACCCTTATGTCAGGTCACACAAATGTATAAAGCCAGCCGAATCACAGAAAAGTTGTAGACTTCCAGGTCCCAAACACAAAAGTAAAGAATTATTCGACGGCTTGATAAGTGTCCCTACGAATGGACATGAAAAACACAGTCCAAATGGATCTGCTACAGCTTCTGTCAAGTTACACGTGTATGCCTGCCGGTGAGCATGGAACATTCGGAGGGGCAGCAACCTTACATCTAACCGGATGTATTCACGGTGTGCATGGCGCAGCCCATAAAAACCACTGTGAAGCGGTTCGAGCTCATGAACTGCGGTGTAGGCCATCAGTGTCGACTGCATTGCCTTCTGGCCGCGTCCAGAAGCACGGACGCTGTGGTTTATCCTTGAGAGGACTGCTGCGATCTCACCCATCCTGAGGCTGGCATATTGGGGGCCTCCACAGCAGGCACGAACATCTGTTCAGATAGATGTTGATACTTACATAGAAAACACCTTCCCGCTGCCAGCTCACAATTGAAACCTAATAATAACACAGGGACTACCGCTGAGACAGAGGTGAGCTCCCTCTGGGGGAAACTATTTTTTACACCACGCAAAGGGTGGCCCTGGATTCTTCTGAGCCCGGCGCCTTGGAGGCCCCTACTAACTGCGCCAGCATCTACAAAGAAATTAATATACATAAGAAATGTTGGCACTGTATCTGACCTCTGCCATCTTGCAATTGAGACCTGGGGGACTTCGCAGAGTCTACTACTGAAGGGGGGTGCATTACTACTGGGAGAATCTCTGCTTGCGCTCCCCAGGGTGAGTTTCTGGTGTAGCCTTGTAAATCCCTAGCACTGTCACCGTCTAAATTCATTGCAGTGCTTATTATTTTGGAACGCCTCCCCAACTGCTGGATATCATTTAAGGGGGAGGTCCAGTAGGCTAAACTGCCCTTTGAACCATGAAAATCAGCGATGGGCCATACCGGAGACACAGGTCCCAACGCGGCGGGAGCTCCCAACCGGCGACACATCCTGAGGATGCAGACCTGCACTCCCTACTGCTTACCATGCAGCAAAGCCTTACATCTATTGAGGCCAAAATGGAGTCTATGAGTATGGATTTCATTTCTCAACGACTGGAGAAACATGATGGGCGTATCAGTGAGACAGAGCAAAAAATATCGCATCTGGAAGACGCATCATTGATTGGGGAGTGCAAAATATGGAATGCTTCCTGAAAGTTACTACTGATAAAAATGAAGATTTAGAGGCGCGCTCGAGCCACAATGACCTCCGAATCACAGGAATACCTGAGTCCACTGCCACTGAGCACATGGAAGACTATGTGGAGCGAATGCTGTTGAATCTGTGTGGGGTGATCTCTTTTTCCAAACTACTGGTGGTGGGAGGAACCCATCGATCGTTGGCTGCCAGACCCCCTCCGGGTGCCACCCCCAGGCCCATCATCGCTCACCTCATGAATTATAAAGATCAGGATGCCGCCCTAAACCTAGCACGGGAAAAACGTGATCTAATCCATGAAAGAAACTCTGTCTTGATTTTCTTCGATTTCACTCTAGCGGTCCAGGAAACATGCAAGAAATGTGTCCCTATGAAATGGAAGCTGCAGCAAGCCAACATTCCATATGCGATGCTATGCCAGGCTTTGCATCACTCACCATGAAAAGCAGCACTCCTTCACTACCCCTCAGCAGGCCCAAGACTTCCTTAAAAAACTGCCCTCCCACACTCCTTAATAAAAAGATCATGATGGCAGATCCAGATCGACTTCCCCACTCTCGGAAAATGACTAAGTAAAGATTACTGTGGTTTGCCCCGCCTCGGGGCTCTCTCCCTTTGCCATTCGCCATCTCCCTGCTATCAGAGGGAGAACTGCCAACTCAAACCACATGACAGATCTTTCCTCATTTACCCTATTCTTTCCACTTACTGAACCTTACAGTTGCTTTTCGCCACACTGAATTTCAACTGGTCCCCGGGCACCCTCGACCACCTGATGCGTTACACTTAGCTCTCTGATGATACCCCCTGCGAGAATTCCCTAGATAATGCTGTTGTCCTTTTCACTCCTCTTCTTTATGCTTTTTTCCTTTCCTAACACCCACGATACCTGTTCCCTCTTGCACCCTTTCTCCTTCCCTACTTGTCCTTTTCAATTTCAATATCCCTCCTTTCTTTATGCCCTAATCTTTTTGGTTTTCTTGTACTAATGGAGCCAACATAGCCATGGGCTATACAATTTATTGTTTATGGACAACCTCTCATCTTGCTATTGTTTATTTTGGGAACTATGGGTGGTAGGAATTCACCTGTGGGTTTGGGCTGTAGGTGTGGGTGAGGGGACATTTTCTGTTCCCTAATGCAGTATTCACTACACTGTGTCTCACAGGTATGCAACAACATGCTCATGTAATACCAGCGGTCAATGTACCCTCAGACATGTGCGCACACTTCACTGTCACTTCTGATTAGCAAGGCACATGATCCACATACCACTGCAAGTTCAACATATAATCTGCTAACATGGAACGTGCGTGGCCTCCGATAATGTCTATATAGCCATGTTGCTGGAAACCTATCTAGATCCTTAGACCTCACCCCCTTTTGCAGGGAAATGGGCTGCCCACCGATGCTTTGCATCACACTCCACATATGACAGAGGTGTGGTCATTTTACTCAGATTCCCTGTCCAATATTGGCTGTCCGGCTCCCTCCAACACTAGGAAAGCCACTGCTGTGTATTGTGGGGGCACACGGCTGCATACTCAGTCACCTTAGTAAACTGTTACGGGCGCAATTCCGATGATGCACCTTTCTTTGACAAATTCTGGGGACTAGTCATGTAATTTGGGAAGGCGATTTTAACGTTATACTAAACCTGTTCATGGACCAATCTCACAGCTCCCCCGGACCCCACAATATGGCACGAAAACACTTGGCAGGCATTATGGCTGATTACCAGTTATTTGATGCATGGAGAACCCTACATCCTACACAAAAAGAGGGTACATGCCACTCCTCAGCACATACCAGCTTCTTCCGCATCAACCTCTGGCTGCTCTGAAAAGGGTTATGCACCTGGTTGGTCAGAGCAACACATCTCAGTTCATTCACCTGTGTTGATGCAGCTGCACCTTCCGGCCAGAGACTCCCCATGTAGATTGTGGCATCATCAATCCCCCGCGTCGCTGGATGATTGCTTCCACAAAGCGATAAGTCAGGAGACGCAGGACTTCTACCCCAGGACCTTAGAAACTGTCTCAACATTAGCCTGTGTCGGGGAAGCTTTTAAAGTCACCATACATGGTATGTGCATTGCCCAGGGGGAAGACACCCTACGGGATTGTAGGGCATCACTTTGAAACTTGATGAAGCCATCAAACTAGCAGACGCTCAAGTTGTAGAGACCCAAGATAAGCATGGATGGGCGTGGCTACGCAAGTTGGTAAAGGAGTACCAAGCAGAGGCGGAACGCAAACTGCTTTTCCGATCCCACTACCATCGGGCCAGGGGATTCAGGCAGGGGGAACGGCCTGGAAAAGCACTAGCCGATGTCGTACGCACTCCCAGATTTCAAATTACATTTTCGGCATCGCAGATGTGATGGGTTCCCTACACACAGAATCGGGGGGAAGCCTCCGCATCTTCTCAGAGTATTACTCTACTCCATACTCCACACATAAGAAATGCCCTAGTTACTTCTCACCCTACTTTGAGGATATCACCATGAGCTGGCTGCAGATATAGAGAAGGACGAGATCCGTGTGGCCATAAAGCAGCTGCGGAGCAGTAGGGCCTCAGGCCCTAATGGGCTACCAGCTGACTGCTATAAGTGTTATACTGATACATTAGTCCCCACTCCTAAAAAAGTTTATGAAGAGGCAAAGCAATCTGGGGCCCTCCCATCTAACGATGCGTGAAGCAACGATCATAACATTGCTTAAACCGGGAAAAAGTCCCACCATCTGTGGCCCTTATAGGCGTCTTTCTCTAATTAATTGTGAAGCGTAAATATTGGCCAAAGTCTTGGCAAACAGACTGAGTTTGTTGAGAGCCACCTCCCATAACCTACACACCCTCTTTGCATTACTGCAGGATATATATCCCAAACTGGATGCAGTCTTTTTAGACGCAATCAAGGCCTTCGACTTGGTAGAGTTGGATTATATGTTTATGGTCTTAGGTAGAATGGGACCCCCCCCCCCCACTGTTCAGGCCAACGGTGACCACTCCACATCATTTCCGATTACGCGTAACACTAGACAGGGGTGTCCCTTATCACCCCTTTTATTTGCTCTTGCCATGGAGCCATTGGCAGTCAAACTGAGACAACATCACAGGGACTGTGCTCTACGCTATCCATCCCGACGTATACTAGTGTCATTGTACGCCGATGATATCACCCTTTATATTCGCAACCCACACACTAGCTTAAACTCTGTACTCGGAGAGTTCATCCGGTTCGGAGAAGTAGCTGGCATAAATATAAATTGGGAAAAGTGCCAGATGGTTCCCCTTTCTCCCAATACCCCTACATTCTCGATGGACTACCCACTGATCTGGTGTGACTCAGAAATAAAATACTTAGGTGTGGTGGTCACCAGGGATAGAGAAGAGATGCTGCGGGCAAACTATGGTACTGCCATTGCATCTATCACTAACTCAGTACCCAGATGGATCTCATTTCCCCTATCGCTGGCTGGGCGAATATCCCAAGCAAAATGGTAATATTGCCCAAATTGCTCTACCTCTTTCTCAATAGACCATACAGCCCTGGACGGCCTTATTTTCGCGCACTTCAAACCCAACTAGTCAGATTGGTGTGGACAAGAAAACAACCCAGGGTGAGCTGGAATACACTCGTTTAACCCTTTTTCCGAGGAGGCTTTGAAGCCCCAGATATGGAGCTCTACTTCCTATGTGCGCAGGCCCACTACGTGCACTACTGGTTCCAACCTCCACCATTTATGCCCCACCTGGCCATTGAGCAGGTGTATATGGCCCCCATTCCCACTACTTCGTTCCCCTGGAACCTGTGTTCCTGAATAGGGCTACTCCACAGTGTCCTGCTCTAATCTTGCATGGCGCAAACTCACCAGGAAAATTAATTAGCACCTTCTGTACTCACCATTATTGCCCCTCCAGCCATCATCCCATCCCAGTCACACACAAAACGCTTTGCTGTAACATGCTCAGCAAAAGAGGAATTAAGAACTGGGGGGACTTATATCATGAAGGGTTTTTTAAGGATCAGGAAAACTTACTTCAAGGGGGAAAAGTAACTCTATTGGAAACTTTTATATACATCAGACTTAAGCATAATGTCAAGGCCAACACCCCCGATTTTCCCCTGCAAGCCCCTATACTAGATATTCTACATACCTTGTTACAGGTGACCACACTGGCGCATGCAATAGCTAGTTTATATCACACTGCTCAAACTGAATGCCCTGACATGCGAGATGACTCCAGAGCGGGATGGGACCAAGAACTCAACACTTCACTTACTGATAAGCAGTGGGTATATTCCCATCAGCAAACGGGAAAGATAACAGCCAGCAGTTGGCTAAGCATCATACATTTTAAGTTAATACACCGGATCTATTATACACCAGAGAGGCTATACAGATATAAGTTGAGATCAATTGACAGATGCGACAGGTGCGGGCAAGAGGGGGAGGGCTTCTTGCACTTGGCATGGCAATGTGCTTTTTGATCTATACCTACTGGACAGAGGTGACAGCCTCCCTTTCCAAAATGGTGAGCACCATTGTCCCCCTGTCCCCGATTGTTACACTCCTGGGCTACACTAAGGAACTACAAAACACACATAGAAACTTCCTATTGATGGGGCTACTCCTGGCAAAACAAATGGTGGCCTGCAGATGGGTTAGAGGGTAAGCTCCTAAATTTAAAGATTGGTTAAATGATCTCATATACTGTAAAGACCAACTCACAACATATGCAGAGCTATTACGTACGACTTCTCACCCTAAAGATATCTGGGATCCTCTACTGTCCTACTTACAAGCATACCCAAATGATGATTCACACAGAGAGGCTGTCACCTCTTGCGGTTCACACCCACATAGCTGAATTTCAGTGATGAGAGAGGGATCAGACCCACGCATGCAGGCACAGCATAGTCCCAAAACTCGTGCCCTTGAGGCATTGTCATAATATGGTAAGCAACGCACGGTGCATAGTAGGGTCACACTACTACACTGCAGATTTACCACTTCATGTACAGTGTGCTTGGACAATGCATGTTCACCCACGGAGGTCTGATTGGCTGAAGACATTCTAAGGGTAACACATGCCTGCTGGATGACTGTACTGTATGACAAATTGTGTATGGGATACTGTACTTATGAATGAAAAACGAATAAAAGTACCTCTTTGTCCTATAAAGAGATGAATGGAAGTCCTGCGATTCATAGGGATCCTCCTACCAGTGCTAACTGCAGACATCTCATGCCTTAGAGCATGTCATCCCATGGTCCAACGAACTTGCTTTCATTGGAGGTTCAGTTCTTATTCGACAGGTCTCATCCGGAGCCTGCAATAGGGTGTAAGACTTCTACATGAGAACATCAGTCCCAGCAGATTTGTACTGCTTGACTATGACCCACTGTTTGACAGAGAATGTCTTTGCCATGGATTGAAGTTTTAATAGCCTTTCCGTGGAGGTAAAAGCTTTTCCCAGTTGTGTGCCCAGTATTTCTCCCAAGAGCTTACATTTTGTACAAGTTTCTGTGGAAGACTTGTTCATGTTCAGTCTTACTCTTAGTATTTGTAACACAGTGATGCAAGCGATCATGGAAGGCTTTGCCTCTTCCCTTTATTGGAGCCTGGATTAGCCCAGTACAGGCATATCTGGTGACCCTGACTCCTGAGGTAAGCAGCCACTGGTGCTAGGCACTTGATAAATATCCAGCACCCTGAGGTCCATAATAGGTTTCCATTGTTCTGTTTTCTTCCTTATCAGAAATAATATCAAATAAAATCCCTGATTTCTTAGGGCTTTTAGGACCATCTCTATCGCTCCTTTGAATTTGATGAACTCTATCTTGCTGCCTTGCAAGAATATCCAAACAATCCTTTATCAAGGTGTTTGGAATGGACCATGCAGCAGCTTTTTTTTATTTTTTAAATAGTTTTATTCGTCAATATACACATAGATTGGAGGCCCCTGAAATCCCAGAGGTATCTGCCGAAGCATTACAAACATAATATCATTGACGTTTTACATTAGTAAAATACATGAAGATGCACTTCATATGAAAAACAGACCCCCGACCCCCCCCACCAACTCCCGGATCCCCCCCCCCCCGACCGCACCAAACCATGACCAACAAGCAACATCCTGTATGAGCATAGACTAGACAGTTCCGACCCCGGGCCCAGATTAAGCCCTCCCTTCCCAGGGGAACTAAAGGGACCCCTCTTCCTGCTCCTCCGGGACTGGCTCCAGAGGGATACCCCTGTAATCTGCCCAACGCTTCCATATCTTATAATGTTTACGTGGACACCCCCTGGCTGCAAATATGGGGAGCTCCAAACCCATGCTAAAGTCCAGACCCCTCTTTCACACGTTCAGAGAGGGAGCCACCGGAGCCTTCCATGCCGGGGCGACAGCCCTCTTGGCCAGCGTGAGGCCCAACAGTAGCAGGTGCCGCTTATATATGTTTCCTCCAATATCAGGCATGACGTGCAGGAGTGTCAGCTTAGGGTCTGCGGGAAGATCCCAGCCCAGCACCTTGGATAGGCAGGACAGCACCCCTCTCCAAAAACCGGGATAATGAAACACAGAGCTATACCGTGTGAAAGAAGGAGCCCTCCTCCCGCCCACATCGGAGACACTCCGGAGATGCGATCAGTCCCGCCCGCCACAGCCTCCTACGTGTAAAATAAACCCTGTGCAAGTATTTAAATTGAATAAGGCGTAGTCGAATAGCTATGGCTGAGCCCTGGGGCGAGGCCAGCGCCTCCATCCAGTCCGTCTCATTGAGGGGACCAACATCTCCCTCCCATTTCCCCTTTAGATACTGGAGCGAGGAGGAGCTATGAATGACAAGCGTTCTGTATACCTTGGAAATTTTTCGCTCTTGGAGGTCCCCCATGAAGAGCTTCGTTTCCACAGGGCTAAACTCAGCTATGGAATCCAATCCCGCTAGCTGGGGGAGAGTGCATGGCGGAATTGGAGGTATCTATAGAACTGTGTCCGGGGAATGCTGAATTCTTGTTGTAGATCTTGAAAGGACTTCAAGGCGCACCCCCGTACCACATCGCCTATGGTGGATATGCCTATCCGTTCCCACCCCTCAAACCCGGACAGGACCGCCATCTGTGGTAGTCGCCCATTGTGCCACAGAGGGGTTTCCCGCGTGAGCATGTTCCACCACCCAATTTGTGTCAGAGCCTGGCGCCAGATCTGAAAAACTACCTGCGTCGCCGGTGGCAACCGTGCCCGATACGGGGCGGAGTATAGCAGGGAATGTAGTGTATGTGGGGCCATAAGTCGCCGTTCCACCGCGTAGGCCGGATCCCCCCTATCCCCATACCACCACTCGTTCAGGACCAGCAGGTGGGAGGCCTGGTAGTAGGAAAGCATATCTGACGTGGCCAGCCCCCCCTCGTAGGTTGATAGGAAACACGTCCGCAGGGCCACCCGAACCGCCCCACCCTCCCAAAAGAACTGACCCAGGGTCGAATTCACCCGACGGAACCAGCCCGCTGGAATCGCATACGGATGATTCTGTAGCTGGTACAGAAGATGGGGAAGGGCCACCATCTTAAAGATCGCGGACCGACCGAATATTGTGAGCGGCATGCGGGCCCACAATTTGATGTCTTGGCAAATACGATCCCATACGGGCACCACATTACGCTCCCAGGAAACCGCCGGGGTAGTTGATAAGAACACCCCTAAAAACTTGAGTCCCCCCGCCGCTATCCGCACCGTGGAGGCCCACCCCTGCAACTGAGTCGGGCCCCCCAATACCCACAGGGTAGACTTCTGGGGATTCATGAAAATACCCGAAGTTTCTCCAAAAAGCTGCATAATACGGAGTAGCCGGGGCCCCGTGCGGTCAAGATCTGTTAGAAAAATTAAGACGTCGTCCGCATAGAGAGCTATGCAATCAAGTAGTCCATTCTCCCACTCAAAGCCGGAGATTTGCGCGTCTATCCGCACCCAGGCTGCCAAAGGCTCCATGGCTAGGGCAAACAGATAGGGGGACAGGGGGCACCCCTGGCGTGTTCCACGTTGTACGGGGAAAGTCATTGAGGTCGCCCCCGCTACCCTGACCTAGGCCGTAAGCTCCGTGTATAGAGGCCGCACGTAGGATATGATCCGCGGACCAAAATTCAAACGTTTCAGCAGCAGGAACAGATATCGCCAGCTAAGGGAGTCAAATGCCCGATCCATATCCTCCAACAACAGGGCTGCTGGAACCCCCAACCACTGCACCTCGGCGATCGCAACGTGAGCCCGCCGAATGTTATGCCGCGTTGCGCGGGATGGCATAAAACCCGCCTGGTCCGGGTGAACCAGAGAGGTAATGTATGGCAAGAGGCGGTTGGCCAGGGCTTTCGCCAAGATTTTTGCCTCCACGTTAAGGAGGGAAATTGGACGATACGAGGCGTGTTCCCTCGGGGGTCTGCCTGGTTTGTGGAACACCACAATTTCCGCATGCTTCCAGTCCCGAGGGGTAACAACCCATAGTCCCGAGCCTCCTCCACCACCGCCTTGTAATGTGGACCTAATTGGAGGAAATACTTCTTGAAAAACTCACTCGGGAACCCATTTGGGCCCGGGGCCTTGCCCGGGTTGAGGCCACCCAGCGCATCCCCGAATTCCTCCACCGTAAACGGGAGATCCAGTTTAGTCCGCGCCGCCTCTGATAGAGCCATGATAGGGTGATCACGTAAAAACCGCTCTACTTCCGTATCCGTGAGACATTCACTGGGGCTATATAGGCCGGCATAGTATGTAGCGAAACTATTGGCGAGCGCACCCGAATCCGCAAGAGGTGTGCCCTCCGGGTCTACGATCCCCGGGAGATCCTGGGTATGATATATACCCTGACACAACCTGTGCAGCATCGCACCCGATTTATCCCCCCATTCGTATACTCGACTCCTGGTGGCTAACCAGGCCTGGCGTGCCTCGTCGAGCAAGAGAGAACCGTACGTCTGCTGTGCGTAGAGTAGCTGCCGGCGAGACACCTCACCCCCATCCTCCCGGCCCTTAAGCTCCAATTCCGCGACTTCGGCTTCCGCTTGAACCAGCCCCTCTTGGCGCTTGCAGCGGGCCGCTGCGCAGTATGAGATATCAGCCCCGCGTAGTGTCGGCTTCCACGCCTCCCAGAACATGTCTGCCCCGGACACGGATCCCACATACAGTGTCAAGTATTGATCTAATGCCGTAGTCATATGTGCCCTATAGTCATTTTGTTGCAGGTGCCACACCGAGAGCCGCCAATGGAATGGCCGCCCTGCGCCCCCCATCCGGAGGACAGCAGACACTGGGGAATGATCCAAAAGCCCTTGCAGAAGAATCTCCGCTTCCACCAATCGGGACACCGCGGCCCCAGAGAGGAAAATGTAGTCGAGGCGGGAGAAGGAGCCATGTACTGCCGACAGGTAAGTGTATTCACGGGCAATGCTGTGGTGGCGCCGCCAGGCATCCACCCATGCTAGGCCACCGACCAGTGCATTGAGTTTCGTAGGCCCACCCTCCCCTCGTCCCTGGCCCCCGGACTGTCGGTCTCATGAGAGATCCATCACATCATTCCAGTCCCCCCCATAATCCCCAGAACATCTGGGATGTCCGCCCAGAGCGCCATGAGTTGCTCAGCAAATGTCCAGGACAAGGGGGGGTGGTGTACACAACACCAAAAACTACCTGTTCCGTCCCTATCTGCCCCTGAGCGAAGATATATCTCCCATGTGTGTCTGCCCAAGTCAAATGACTTGAGGATAGCCTCCCTCTTGATCTTGTCCAGGGCGCCCCGGACATTCCAGCTCAACACTTTTATTGTGGCTAATCGCCCATTAGCCCCCGGGGAATCTGCCGCCATGGGAGGTATGACAATAGTATGGTAGCAACGACGAGACTCCAAAGTCTGCCTCTGCCCATGCCCAGCTCTGTACAAAAGTGAGGTAAACACCCCCCAACCCCGCCTCCCCCACCCCATACCTCACAAACACTGAAGTACCTGTCGCGGTGAGAGACATCCCAAGGCCCCAACCGAGGACCTCAGGAGTTCCCAACCAATGGATCCCCAACTTGTCTCCCACAACTAAAACACAGAATCCCCACCCACAACCTGCTACGGTGGTATCTGCCCTTCACACCATTCTCCGGGGCCAAGGCAACCCCGCACACAAAGGAAGATGAAGCACCCAAAGGCTAGCCCATGAGGCAAAGCAAACATGTCTCAAACCCAGGGAACTCCTGGGCCCTCAGGACCCAGACGGCGGACGACCAGTCACCGGGCCAGCCCCATGCAGGCCCCCCCCCCGGACTTATTTCGACGGCGGGATCTGGAACGCCATTGTGACTTTGATAATCCCTGCAAATTGTTTCCTGACGCCTCATTCTGGGACGAGTCTGATTCCCTACCAGGGGGTGTATGAGGGCGCAGCTTTACTGTCTCATCCGTCCATTTGAATACTTCCTCCGGCGAGTCAAAGAACAACATACGGGACTCATAGACAACCCTCAGGCGATCTGGATAGAGAAGAGCGTAGGAGAGATGAAGTTCTCGCAGCCGAGCCTTGGCCGCCAGGAAAGATTGGCGCTGCTGTTGGACCATGCACGTGTAATCTGGGAAGACGAGGATGCGGGAGTTGTCAAAGTGAAGAGGCTCCTTCTCTCTGGCTTGGCGGAGAATGACGTCCCTTTCATGATAATTAAGGATTCTAGTGATGACTGGCCGCGGACGGGCACCCACCGGCGGCTTCTGGGTAAGTGCCCGGTGTGCCCGCTCCACCACAAAGCAGCGGGACAGCGACTCAGGCGGGAGCCAGCCCTCGAGCCATTGGGAAAGAAAGCGCTCCATATTGCTCCCTTCGCAGCCTTCCGGAAAACCCACAAAGCGCAAGTTGTTTCTGCGGGCCCGTCCTTCTGCATCCTCGACCCTGCCCGCTAGGCCCCGCTGGGTCGACTCCAAGGCCGCAACCTGCTTCCTCAGCGTCGCCACCTCATCCTCAACTCCCGACACCCTAGTTTCAGTCTCCGTGATGCGGGCAACCGCATTGAGCAGGTCCTGGCGCAACAGCATAACTTCCGACCCAACTGCCCCAATCTTGGCATCCAGCATGTCTCGAGATTGCGTTATAGCTGCCAGGAGAGCTGCGTTGTCCGGCGTCGTGGCCGAGGAGCTCCCCGCAGCCGTCCCCGCCAGGCCCGGGCCCTTGAATTTATCTATCGGCCCCTGTTTCGCCGCGCCTCCACCATGTTTGTCCTTGGTCATTGTCTCAGACCCTGCTCCAAGGCCCCAGACGTGCAAAACCAGACGGGCCCGAAGGTAAGTCTCCTCAGCCACCTACGACGCGGCCTCCGGGATGCTGCCCCTGAGAAGAGTCAAAAGCGCCAACCGTCTGGTGGGAGCTCTAGGGATCAGGGTCCTGGCTTCCCCGCCCAGGCTCAAGGCCGCCCACGTCTGATCCGCGTGCCACCGGCCTTCACTGGACTAGGCCCAATCACCACCAGTAGGATCCAGGCGCCACCTCTAGGATAATGCCCCAGGGAGGGCGCGACGTTCACACCCACCCAGCCGGCCGACTGAGTCAGGTCACACCGTCTCAGGGGTCAAGGATATTGCAGCCCTCCCTGTCTGGGCCCGATTTCTGTGGGTCCGTCCCAGCAGCCCCCAACAGGTCCCTTCTCCCCCTGCGACCTGAATCGGCCGCCAAACCCCCGGATCACTGGTGTGGGGGTGGGGAAACGCGGTGTACCGAGAGCCGGGGAGCGACGCTGACGTGGGGCCCAAAGCCCGGCCGGTTTACTCACCACACCTCACCGCTTCGTATGCCCCTCCGGGCCAGGGCGCTCCAGGAAGCCACCACAGGTCCCCTCCAGGCTGGGCTGACTCTCCTGCCTCAGGGCGCCGCTCCGCCGCCTGCCACTCACGCCCCGTCCGGCAACTGCTGGGCTCAATGCGGGTCCCCGCCGCTGTTCCACAAGTGAAGGCCAAGCCCCGCCTCCCCGCACACTGGAGGCCGCGGCTCACACCGCCACACCAGGCCGGGAACGCCGCTCGATCGTCTGGCGTCTCACAGGGGACCCCAGACCTCCAGGATCGCTCGGGCTGCCTCCGCTGCCAGTCACACCCCACCGCCTTGAAGCAGGGCGCCTCAGCTCCGGGAAAAAGGATAAATATACGGATATATGTAACGGGCGGGCGGGAGCCGGCTCAAAGCTCGTCCACCATCTTGGCTCGCCAAGCCACGCCCCCCCCATGCAGCAGCTTTACAGATGTCAGCTATGGGCATGTTCCCAAGAAACGTCGTAGTATCACCCATCTTGCGGATGTAGAGCTGCATGGGGTGGTAGGTAGAGCCCTTTTGGCTTTAAGGTAACAGTGCTGGAAACATTTAATGATCCACCCGGCAATACTGCCAGGTGAACTTCATGAGGCAGTGTAAAGGAAATAAAAAACTGTTGTGTTTTACGGAAAGGTTTGGTCCTGTCTACTAATACATGAGAACATGTTTTAAGTCAGGAGTGTGAAGTGCTTTCTAGGCTACCTAGTCAGGACATGGAAAGAAGACCAGGAGCACAATTGTTTGGTTAAGGGGGAATGGGGAGACCACCATAGGTAGGAACTTGGGGTTGGTCCTAATAACTAGCCTAGAAATATGGACCAGGAAGAAAGGTTCCTGTATTGTGAGGGCCTGTAGCTTACTAATATGTCTAAGGGATGTTATGGCTACCAGAAAGGCAACCTTCCAGGAGAGAAACTACAAAGAGAAAAAGTGCTGTGATTTGAAGCGAGCTCCCATGATGCTTTTTGTTTTTTTAATCATATGGAGTTTAGTTCTGTGATCATGTACACACTGTTGCATTTTCAATCACTGACGGTCTAACTAAATTAAATACTGCACTTGCTTTAAAGAGTGGATTTCTGCCTTTCGCAAGTGAGCATGGAAAGCCTTAAGAGGAAAGAAAAAAAATGTTATTTCAGGACTGGGACAGAAAGCGTTGAGAAGTAATGTAAGAGGATTGTCTACAGACAGATTCTCTGATGACATTTGTTTAAAGGAGTTGATCATAGATAGATTTTCGCATGCATGATATAAATAAGAAAACTTCTGCGGTATGAGGCATCTAATGGAACTAAAATTCAGAGCAAATCCAGGTCTTCGTCGTCCAGGTAGACCTAAAAGAATAAAGTGGATCATCTACAAAAAAAATTCTATTACATGATACTACTGTTTTAAAATTGCACTGGAGATTTCCTGACTGAAATCAGGGATTGATTTACAAGAATCTCTGAAACAATACTGAAGTACAAATGTTGTTAAGGGGTTTCAATCTTTTGAATAGCCATCATTTAGCACATTTAATGGTTTCAAGAAAAAACAAGTTACTTAACTTCAGTAATGCTCTTTCTGGAGATTCATTACTTTTTGAATACTCTTCTGAAGTTAGGAGCTGCAAAATCTTAAATAGTACACCAGCATGCCGACAGGTGAAGCGCGCTGCTCTGCGATGAGATGCTCCACTCATACTTGATGTACGGGGACCCATTTAGGTGCCTCACATAAGCTCTGACATCACTTGCTTTGTGAGCCATCTGCTACTTCAGACTCAGAACAGAAAACCCAGATTGGTGGTTACCAGTGTGCAGATCTCTAATTGAAATCTTTTTAAAGCAGGAGAGTCCAGGTTACAGAAGAGGGAGGTTGGGAAGGACTGTGAAGAATTCACAGTCTCTACCAAAAAGAACGTTACCTAACAAATAAGAAACTTGTTCTTCTGATAGAGACCTCTCACCACCGATTACTCTCCTTTTGTAGATACCAAAGCGGTACCTCCCAAGAGGTGAGTCTGTGAACTAGCTCAAAACAAAAGGTTATGCAGGACCGAGCTGGCAAAGTACCCCTCTCGACTGGCTTGATTGTCCTGACAATAGTGCTTTGTGAATGTGTAGAGGGCACCCAGGTAGCTGCCTGGTAAATCTCCAAGACAGGCACTCCATTTGCCAAACCAGCAGCAGCCGTCGCTCGGGTGGAGTGAGCCCATTAGCCCTTCAGGGGCTGTTCTTTGGCTAATGCATAGCTGATCTTAATTCACAGCATGTTCCAGCAAGAGATGGTCCTCTTCTGTACTGCCTTTCCTTTTTTCACTCCAGCAATTCCAATAAAGAACGGATACTCCACCCAGTGTTGTCTGGTACTATCAATATATCGAGATAGAAACTAAGAGCCATCTTTAGATTGATTAGATGGAATCTCTAGTCCTCCTTGGATGGGTGAGGTGGAACAAAGAAGAATGATATTCTGTGCAACATGAAATAGAGTCACTACCTTCTGAAGGAAGAAGGCACAAGTCTGTAGAACGTGCTTTTCCGGTAAAAGCTTGTATAAGGAGGGTTGATGGAGAGGGTTTGCACTCACTCACCAGCCATGCTAATGTTATGGTGACAAGAAAGACTGTTTTGTGGATGAGGAGCCGAAGAGCACAGCTGTGGAGAGGCTGGATAGGAGCGCACATGGGGGTTGGAAGAATCAGGTTCAAATCCCTTTGTTGCAAAACATATGGAGAAGGGAAAACATATACTGTAAACCCTTAAGAAAGCACAACACTGTGGATGACTAAAATAAAGAAGGCTGGTCCAGCAACCGTAAAAAGGCTGAAAGAGCAAACACAAACTCATTTACAATGTCCAATGCAAGTCCTTGTAAGAGATAAAACAAGCAATACCACTTGGAACAATTTCACATAAAGTGGGTTAATCAGCTTGGTAGCACACTACGCCTCAAAGTTCCCAGCAGCTGGTAAATACAGGCTTGGTTGAGGAATGCCTGGCTACTAAGATGACGCCAACAGCTTCAGGAGCCAGGTCAAAGACACACAACCGCTCTCCACATTGCCCAAGCATGGAGGTTGAGCGTGCACAAGTTGGGATGCAGGACCCTGCCGTGCAGCTACAACCGGAGGACCTCCAGAAGAAAAAGCCTGATCACAGGACCAATGCTCATACCTAGGAGTCTGGGATACCAAACTCTCTTTGCCCCATTTGGGTCCACACGTATAACTTGGACCTGGTAAGTCCTAATCTTCTTCAAAACTCCAGGCAAGTGGGATATCGGCGGAAAAACATACCGGAGTCCTGAGTTCTACTATAGGTGGAATGTGTCTCCAAGTGAGACGTTGTGAAATTTCTAATGTGCAAAAGAGCTGACATTGTGTGCCCTCGGTGGTGGTGAAAAGACTGAGCCATGGCTCTCCCAATTCAAGGACAAGTTCTTGCACCACATCCAAATGAAATCCCTATTTGTGATTGGCGAGGTGTCATCATCTGAGCTTGTCCAACCTATCATTATGAGAATAAGTGGCAAATAACCAGAAAAATCCCCTAGTGTTCCAGCCATGGTCAGAGATGCAGTGTCCTCTGGCACAGGGTCTACAACCCCACCCAGCCCTGCTTGTTGCAGTACAATCAAAGGTATCTGAGGCAAGTGTTCACGTTCCAGTGAACTAATGGAGAATCGAGTGTTGTACAAAGCGAATCTAGCATTGCAGAAGGTATGTACTTTTTTAGAGATAGAAACATGAACGCTTGCCTCAAATACCTTTGATTGATAATCATGTATACAGTTTCATCTATACATTTATTTCATCAACCTCCCTCGTGGACATAGTCTTCCACCACATCTCTGACCAAATTCTTTGAAACCTGGTCATGATGCTGACCTGAATTACTTATAGGTTGAAACGTGGTCAACCACCCAGCGCATCTTTGGGCATTCTATGGTTCCTTTAATTTGTTGATTACTTCATGTACTCTCAATATTCTGTTTTGTAACCAATCTTCAAATCATATATCTTTTATTGTTTTTTTCGCTGTTCCTCACACTGCTTCACGTGTCACTTGCGCAGTTCACTTCTGGAACAAGCACTGATGTGCACATGAATGTTTGGGTTACACCCACATACTATTTAAATAGTGCTAATATGATATTTGTTCTCACTATTTTTTAAATTAAGACCGCTCAATACAACATACACAAACTTTTGTTCTCTCCCTTTTTTCCTTTTCAACTGTAATCGATGTTTTACACTTTACATACTTGCCTACAAATAGTAATTGAGACATTGTTGAGTGCTATGCTAGTTCTGATGTAGGCATGCAGAAGAACATAATTCTATGAGCTATTGTTAAGACAATGTTTCATATTGTGTTGTACATATCCATAGTGCAGATGCTGAGGAAGCAATCAGAACATTTCTCTAACCTCAAGAAATGGATTAGTGTTAAGAGCCTTTCAGGTTTACGAAATTGTTTTTGATTAGTCAATGCAACCTAACCATGAGCATACCATGCTGAGTTTGCAGTTATTTTAATTAATATGTATAATTTGTGTATACAAACCCCTCATTTTGATAGAGCGGAGGCGACTTTCCATTTACCTCCAAAAGCTCTGTCCAATTATGCTGAGATTTTTTTCCTCACTTAGGCTGCTGTCAGTACTCTTTTTGAGTCTGAAGCTTAGAATTTTGGAGTGATTTTATTGACTAGCAAGGGTTTCTGTTGTGATTTGTTATTCTGTATCTAAAACTTCAATTATGCATTTCTCTCTAATGTTTTTATTATCGATTGTGTATTAAACCTTTTAAACTTAGGCCCTGATTATAATGGCGGACAAACTACTGTCCGTGTGCCATCGTTCCGGGTATGGGGACCGCCCACCTATAAGGCGGTGGTCCCACATATGCTATTACGATGCGACCGTCACCACCGCGGTCACACCTGCCATTTTTAACATTGCAACGGGTGCTGCTAGCTGCAGCACCCACCGCAATGCTAAAAAGGCACCCTTAACATTTCCCTGCACAACGTGGCAGGCACTATGAGGTGCCTGCCACATTATGCACGGAACTCTCCCCACTGCTCTTGCCCCAGGACCAGGGATGAAGTGGGGGCCCGCTACAGGCCTTCAAATCCATTTCCGCCTGTTGTTTCATGGTGGGTTGACCGCAGCGAAATATCAGCGAAAAGGGATATCATAATCCCGACAGCAGTGCCTGACAGGCACCGCTGCAATGCTGGACTATGTGGGTGCTGCGACAGGTGGTCGGAAAATGACCACCTGTCGGAACCGTGGCAGTCAGTCTATCCCACGGCCATGTTTCCGCCCCCCATTGTAATCTGGCGGGTGGAAAACCACACTACGATGGCGGAGGGCTCACCATCGACAGGCTGTCGGGGGCGGGCCATCCGCCATCGTAATGACCCCCTATATTTTGATCTAGAGTTTGAGTTTGAAATTACTTGTAAAGCGCACGTCTACCAGCGGTTTCTTGGCGCTATAGTTAACAAAGTCCTGGGCTAGAAGAGAGGGGTAGCTGCTAGCGAATTATTCAAAAGACTTCATGAACAGGAAGGTCTTGAGGTGTTTACGGAATTGCGGGTACAAAGTAATAGAGCGAAGTTCAAGGGGAAGGGAATTCCAAAGGGTCGGAGCAAGGGAGGCACATTTTGAACCTCCCCATTTCTTTCTCCGATAGCGTGGGATGTGGAGGAGGGACTGGGAGGACGAACGTAGTTCCCTGGTGGGAACATATGGAATGATCTCGGAAGAAATGAACGCCGGTGTCAGGCCAAGTCGGGCCAAGAAGGTGATGGAGGCGAGCTTAAATTGGACCCTAGCTCGCACCGGGAGCCAATGTAAAGATTTCAGAAGAGGGTGGGGAGTGGTGGAATTTAGGGAGTTTGAAGGCCAGGCGGGCCGCCTGGTTTTGTATCTGCTGTAGGCGTCGCAGGCTATATGCGGGGATACCAGCATACAGGGCGTTGCCATAATCCAGGCGGGACACCACCATGGCCAGGATGATGAGCTTAAGGGCGGGGAAAGTGAAGAAACGGGACACCCTACGTATAGTACGCAGTGAGAGGAAAGAAGAAGATACCACAGAGCTAACCTGGGAGTGAAGGGTAAGTTGAGAATTTATTTTTATACCTAGTGTTTTGACAGAGGAAGAGGGTACAGGAGAGGGGCCAAGGGAGGGGGGCCAGAAAAGAGGAGACCAGGGGCTGGATGAACCACCCGTCAACACCAGCTCGGTCTTGTCGGGATTGAGTTTGAGGTGATTGTGGTTCATCCAGTCCCTGATATGAAGCATGACCGATTGAAAGTTTTGAACAGAAGAAGGGGAAGAAGATAGATTGAAAACAAGCTGGAGGTCATCCGCATAATTAAATACGGCGACCTCCATCTGTTGAAGGGAAAAAATAAGAGGGGCGACATACAGATTAAACAAAAGGGGGGAAAGGGAAGAGCCCTGAGGGACCCCGCACTGAACTTTCCGGAGGTCCGCTGTGAAATCACCCAGGCGGACAGCCTGGGAGCGGTCCCTCAGGAAGGAGGAGAGCCAGACCCGGGCGGTCCCCCCGATCCCCGCCGCCCTGACACGGGAAAGCAAGATGGTGTGGTCCACCGTATCAAAGGCGGCTGAGAGATCGAGGAGCACTAGGGCCTGGCGCTGATTAGTATCCATACCCTCCCTGAGGTTGTCCAGGACCGAGATGACAACGGACTCCGTGGAGTGTGCGGGGCGGAAGCCAGCCTGGCGAGGGGCAAGAGCTCCATGCATCTCCACAAAGGAGCTCAGAGCGCAGGTGACATGGCGCTCGAGCACCTTAGCCAAAAATGGCAGGAGGGAGATGGGGCGGAAATTGGCAGGGACAGAAGGGTATGCCCCAGGTTTTTTCAGAATAGGCACAATAACCGCGGACTTCAAGGGGTTTGGAACTACACCTTGAGCAACAGAGCTGTTGAGGAGATGAAGGGGGGGTCAGGGCAGGTAACAAAGATATGGCGAAGAATGTGAGCAGGACAAGGGTCAAGCGGAGAACCAGATTTGACCAGGGGGACTAGGGAGATCAGAGATTCCCTAGTGATCTAGCACTCAGTTCTTGAGGGGTCCAAGTTTCTAATTATGATTATGCTCTGCTACATTTGTGTTGTTGATAGGAAGGATCGTCTCTTACAGGCAGATCAACGAGAAGACTCACAGAGCTGAACTGACTAAGGTAAATTTTAGGGTTCACTAAATTTGGGGTTCAGAAGAGTATTGGAATTCATCTCCCACATTGTAAAGTGCCAGTCACATGCCAAAAAGCCACCGCATGGGTTTGCACAACTACTCAAATTACTGCGGTTTTGTTGAAGGCCCCCAAACTTTGGGTTGTTGGAGGGCAAGACTCTGAATCAGTTTTGAGAGAGTAGGGGATGGGACAGAGTCCAGCTTGGAGTACTTGTTTTTTTCCCTTGGACTTACCTGAGGATTTAGACCGTACGGATAATCTGTTGTGGGAACAGCCTCAAAAGTGTGACTGAGACCTGCCTTAGGTCATTGACTGGTCAGAACGTGGAGCATTGCGGAGTATAGCCACAAAGAGCTTTACTTCCTATTCCTGGATGGCCTTGTGGTGCATCAAAGCACAGTAAATGCAGGCCTTAAAGAGTTGTGGTCTGACCGCATGAACAGCAGGCAATCCACGAGTGGTGGGTCACAGACTTCAGTTTGCCACATTTCCCACATGGATGGAACCCTGTAAATTTAGGAGGTGACATTTTCCCTTGCACACTGTAGCATTTTAATAAAAAATTCAGTTTCAAGAGAGGCGAGGGGTAGCTCTGAATCCCCATCTGTTGGCACATAACAAAAGTAACTGGGTAGTGTCTATATAGGGCCCAAACATCACATCCGGGATGGACAGACGCTGGTGTAGAGCCACGTGGCACTAACTGTCGGCGTGCAGAAGTACTGCTTAAGATTTTATGGATCTGGGAGGCGTGGCCAGCCAAGATGGCCGCGTGGACATGATCCAAGACGGCTCTGCTACCACCGAGTGATAACGGAAAGAAATCAAACGTCCAACGCGACTCCACTGTCCCAAAATCCAAACACTCACCCGGGGGCACTTGGCGGTGTCAATTTACAGATTTTGCCAGTGAAGATATGACCCGATGAGGAAGGATGGCGAGAGGAGTAATGAAGCGCGGGCCTGAGATTTGGAGCTCCCCCTAGCTACAGTCTTGCCCTGAGACATGAGGCGGGGAAGACATGGAGTACCCCGGGGTGTAGCAAACATATGCTGATATCCCCACTCATCAAAGACACCTGAGACAATTCTGAATGCCAGAAACAGGACAGTGAATGGGGAGCGAGTGGCACGGGCCACACCAACATGCTGCTGACCCTCTAGCAGAGCGACCCAGGAAGTAGAACGCTAGGCCCCTGGTCCTGGGGAAGCAGCTACCATGAACAGAGCACGCGGTGGTATGAGGGAGGACACAGAAGTCGGTACCGACACGGGGGTGATGCGACCGGAGACTTGCGGCTTGCCTGACTTCAAGATGGTGCCCCCCGGTACAGATGGTTGACAAGCACAGCCTAACGGGGGCTAGAACCTCTCAACGGTGTGGCTGCACAGAGTAATCAGAGGAGTTCATCTGGTCCAAAAGAGGGGGAACTCTACCCCCATGGGAGAGTGGCTATATCCTGAGAGCTGATCTTGATGATGCCTGACCTTGGCAGAGGAGCTCACCGGAGCCTGATCCTAGCTCTGACCAACCCAGAGGCAAGGACTTTCTAAGTGGCCAGTTAAAGGTCTAGAAAAAGGGGCACAAAAGGGCACAAGAAGGGCCCAAACAATTTCAAGAGCAGTGGAAAAAGGGGAAGACCAACGCACTAGTGGGATTTCTTGGAATACATGATGGCACACAGGGACGACGACTCATGGAGGCAGTAGTGTTGCTATGATAATTGGAGTGCGCCCTATACCTTAACGGAACTGGCACACGGAGATCTAATCTGGAAGCTAATTCCTGAGCACCATCTCTGCACACCTGGGTGCACTCAGGGTTTATCTTTATGCAGCCCAAAATACAACAGAATAATAGAGTCTACAGCTATTTCACCCCCACACCAGCCAAAAGAAATTAAGCGTCTACAGGGGAGGAGTACAGGATGGCGCTTACCCAGGAAGATCTCCTCACCTCACTTCGTGAATTCAAGCAAAAATGAAGAGAGGAATTCAGGGCCAACTTGTTTAACTCCCTCGAGACTTTGAAGGCCGACCTCAGTGGCAGACTGATCTCACAAGATGTGGACTCGGTAAAGTCCTGGGTGGTGGACATAGAGGCCAAGACATCGGAGCTTGAACAATGTACAGACACGATGGCAGCAACTGCACAAGATCTCCAAAGTCAATTGCATGCAGTTCTCATGAAAAAGAAAGATCTAGAGAACAGGTCCAGGCGAGACAACATTAGAGTCCGAAATCTGAAGGAAGGGCCGAAGGGCCCGACCTGGAGGCCTTCGTGGTAAGCCTTTTTTCTGAAACCTTTAGCACAACGAATATAAACTCAAAATAGAAAAAGTACATAGGGTTGAGAAACCCATAAAAAAAGAAGCTGCGCTCAAGAAATATCCTGGCCAAACTACATTACTTTAAGACTAAATAGATGATCTGACAAGCTGCCAGTAAGCTAGACGTGGTACAGTTTCAGGAATTTACATGTGAGCTATACCAGGACATAGCACCAGCGATCCTGGGGCCCCTACAACCGTTCAGGCCAGTCACAGATAAACTGCACCAGGAGAACATATTGTTTTACTGGACATACCCTTTTGGCCTAGGTTTTGAATTACGGAATAAGGCATATCACATTGCAAGCAAGCTATAGAACTAGACTCTCTTCTAATTCTTAGTTGTCACCCGGAGGCGGAGTAATGTTAATTATGCTCTATTAGTATAAATTGCGTTTAGTTTTCTCATCATGCCTGTGACTTTTTGCTGTAGGGTTAATGTGGAAGTATTTTTATGGCCCTATTAGAGGGTGCTCAATTCTCCTTCCATTGCCAGGCATTCTTTAGTTCTCTCTTTATCAAGGGCTAACATCAATGCTAGGCTTTGTCCTCTCACTTTAATCTTCATTGAATCCCAGTTATTGGTGGGTGTGGCATCTCAGGGTTTATTCAGTTGGAAAAATTCCCTAATCAATTTCCACGGATCATCTCGGAGAGTTCTGTCCCAGACCAACACGCCATGGAAGAACAGACGGCTATATTTAGGCATGGGACTGTGCCACTCCAGGGAGACGAGCACCGTAACATGACCAGAGATGAGAATGAAGTTTATTGTCGCTTCTCTAACTTCCCTGATAAGGCCTTGACTAAGGAACACGTAGTCGAGCCTGGATTAGGTACGATGAATGTGGGAGAAAAAGGTACAATCTGTATCCTCTGGGCGACTCCCTCTCCAGGTATCAGTAAGTTCCATTTCTCGTATCGCCTGTTTCAGGCTCTTCAGAAAAGTACCCGTGGGTGATCTGTGGGGGTATGTAATGTCAGTTCCAAAGTGCCATGTGAGATTGAAGTCCCCCATCAAAATTATGTCTCCCTCTGCAAATCCTCGCGCAAGTGCCAACATGGTCGTTATGAACGCTGCCTGGCTAGTTATGGGTGCGTAGGTTATAGCAACTGTACATAGTTTCCCCCTGACTTGGCCCGTCACAAGCACAATCCTCCCCTCCCTGTCTGTTTTTTAGCCGTTTGGTTGGAATTTTGAGGAGGAATGAAAGAGAAGGGCTACTCCATTATGTTTTGTAGAGGAAGAGGACTTGTATATCAGAGGGTGTGACTTGTGTTTCAGTCTATGATCTTCTGATCGCTTAAGATGGGTCTCCTGTAGTGCTACAATATCATAGTGCTGATCTAGCAGATATTTCCAAATCTTATGGAGCTTTGCTGTGTCATTACGGCCCGAACATTCCATGTGTGAGTGTTAATCACCATGATACCGGTAATGTTTCTCTATCTTGCCCATTAATACTCTTCTCACATAGGCTTTCTTTCGCTAAAGTGTACATTGTTAGTTCTGAGCGATCTATGTTGTTCCCCCACATATCTCTTCATCACCAAGGTTCCTGCAAAAGTGTAAAAGAGGCCCTCACACTGTTGAGATTTCTGACACCCGAAAAGGACGACTGCCATGATGAGACTGATTGCCAAGTAATAGCCACCGCTGGAACCGGGGGCGGAGGCCTGTGACAGACCAGACGTCCTCCCTAACCACAGAGAAAATGCTGACCCAGCAAAATATGGCCATCACATGCAGCCTATTAGTTACTACCCACAAAGCAGGAACGCCCATAGACCTGAGCACTACAAACCGATGAACGATAACGTTGTCAGCCTGATGGCAAAGCCCAGTTAGACTATAATATGAACCACAGGACTCCCTGGTTGTCACTCAGGCATTGCCTATGTACTCGTTCCAGGGGCCCCAGGCTGAAGATAAATGCTGCAACATACGAGACTAGCATTGAAAACATACCTTCCGAACAGTTGCTGCATCAGAACCATGGTAGCAACAGAGGTCAAAATCACCTCCAATGTTCTACACAAACCACACTAGTAATCTTTACAGGAGACCCATTGTCCCAACTTTATTTGCTTTAAGGTTTATGATTCTTTCATTTGCAGGAACCTTGGTGATAACGAGATATGTGGGGGAACAACATAGATCGCTCAGAAGTAACAATGTACACTTTGGCGAAAGAAAGCCTATGTGAGAAGAGTATTAATGGGCAAGATAGAGAAACATTACCGGTATCATGGTGATTAACACTCACACATGGAATGTTCGGGCCGTAATGACACAGCAAAGCTCCATAAGATTTGGAAATATCTGCTAGATCAGCACTATGATATTGTAGCACTACAGGAGACCCATCTTAAGCGATCAGAAGATCATAGACTGAAACACAAGTCACACCCTCTGATATACAAGTCCTCTTCCTCTACAAAACATAATGGAGTAGCCCTTCTCTTTCATTCGTCCTCAAAATTCCAACCAAACGGCTAAAAAACAGACAGGGAGGGGAGAATTGTGCTGGTGAAGGGCCAAGTCAGGGGGAAACTATGTACAGTTGCTGTAACCTACGCACCCATAACTAGCCAGGCAGCGTTCATAACGACCATGTTGGCACTTGTGGGAGGATTTGCAGAGGGAGACATAATTTTGATGGGGGACTTCAATCTCACATGGCATTTTGGAACTGAC